>NC_056733.1:816259966-816402466 GCF_019279795.1 Protopterus annectens
GGCATTGTGTAGAGCCTACACAGAATGTTATTGTGTTTGTGTACATGGTTCCCCCTTGGCAGCACACCATGCATATTAATGATGGTGCATTGCTGAGGGACAGCTAAGGAGCACGGTTATTGAATCAGTGTTGGGAGAGGTGTAGTGCTAACCATGTCCACAGATGAGTAAGAGACACCCCAGACTGGCTTATTGTTTTATGTTCATCTTTTATTTTTTTTTTAATAAAAAAGGATGCTTGCGCAGTGCAGAACAAAGCAATGCTAAGTTGTGCTCACAGATAACATAGCAGACAAGTACCAGACATCTAAAAATGGAAACCAGATGTAAATAATTATTTATTTAAATGTATATTTAACCATAGCTGAGCATGTTTGCGCAACACAATGTGGTACTCAGTAGTGCTTAAAGGTAGCTCAGTGTTATATGTAAAGGTACACCTGCTGTCTGAATATCCAAGTAGCTTAATGGGTAGAATCATGGCTCCATGTTTAGTAGTTTTAGGGTTTGACTACATGGAAAGTAAATAAGTATATAATTTTAATATACAATTTTAAAAACTAATTAAAAAAAATGTGTCCATTGTGCTCTGCTAAGCTCTGCTAGAACCTGCTAAGACTTGTTAAGCATTGCATAAACATAATAACAGCTGCCAATGTTTATGCACTGCTTGGCTCTGCTTGGCTGGTTTGCTCACTGCTAAGTTCTGCTAAGAGACCGCTTTTGCAAGGTTTTATGATTCTTAGCTCAGCCATGCTGGTTTGTGTGGCACTAAGCAACATGGTGCTTTTTTAAATGTTGCCCAAAGGCATGCAAGGGCAGGAGAATAGCCTATATTAAGCCCAACAGGAGGGAATATAGCAGAATCCATTGGAGTTCTGTCTCTGAAGGGTACTATGGCTGGTGTTGGTGAAGGTGCGCATTTTCGGGTGCAGCGTTGGGCCATTCTAGAGTCCAGGGTCATAGTTGGACTCCTAGTTAAAAACCACTATGACCAACTGCTGCAGAGAGGTTTCCATGGCTCAGAGTGTAAGGCGGAGGTCTGGGAGCGGCTGGTGAGAGAACTCACTGGTGTTACTGGTATCCCCGGCACAGGTGAGCAGTGTTGTCACCATCACCATGATGACCTGAAATGTCAAAAGGGGGGGGGTCTCTTGGACACCTGGGTCCAAGAAGCTTGGGCAGGAATGCCCCACAAGTATGAAAGTACTTTTATGTCTGTTTCACCAATATCTAATCTTGAATGTCTGCAAAACTGTTATGCATAATGGTGTGCTTCTCTCCCAAAAGCTGCAGAGGAGAGGGCTCGCAATGTCGAGTCACACACCGGGCACCTGGCCAGGTTGTGCCATGAGTGTGGTGAGTAAGGATTTATTATGCTATCTGTAGTGAAACAAGCAAGAAAGGGTAAAGCTTTAACTGGATTAAAGTATATACAATATACAATAAAGTGTGTAGTGCAATAATTGTGGGATTAGAGCAGTTTTGCAAGGAATGAATAATACCAACTGTTGTGCAATAAAAGCATGTAACAATACCAGTACCTGCATTAAAGTATATATAATAAAGTCTGTAGTACAATACTTGTGGAAATAGAGCTGTTTTGCAAGAACTGAATAATGCCAACTGTTGTACAATAAAAACATGAAACAATACCAGTACCTGCATTAAAGTATATACAATAAAGTCTGTAGTGCAATACTTGTGGAAATAGAGCTGTTTTGCAAGTAATAAATAGTGCCAACTGTTCTGCAATAAAACATGAGTCAATACCAATAACACCAAGAAAAATGGTGTATATCAAGTTTGTTTTGTTGTAACCACTGCAGTAGAGCCATATGCAGTCAGGCTGCATGGTAAGGTGCTGCAGTCAAGTATAACACTGTAATAGCTGTAGAATGTTAATCTAATGGCTGCCAATTGTATTGTTTAACACATATAGTACAGTTCAAGGCTGTTCCTAGGCAAATATTGTTCACATAATGCTCTGTCATCCATAAACATCAGGTAAGCAAGGTATATGGGAGAAGTAGCCCACTCCATGATCTGATTCACCGGAGCTATGCACACCACCTATGCCAGATTGAGAGCATGCTGGCCAACCTGGTGGGGCAGGCTCACCCTGGTGCTCAGCCTCCAGCACAGCCACCCTCAGGACAGTGAAGGATCAGTGTCAACTGTCCCATGGGTGGGGACGTGAGTCATGCTGCTGTCATCTGGAGGCATGTGTGACTTGGTTCTATAACACCCTCACCATCCAAGGTGTTTACCCCCTCATGTGCCACACACCTACACTGTCTGCTGTCTTGTCTGTCTTGTCTGTCTGCAAACATATCCTCTCCTACTCAACTTACCTCCCCACATTTACCTATGTCCCTTCCCCTATATTCCACTCTCACCTTAAAACAAAAATGGTCACCTGTCCTAAAAACAAAATATCGCCCCATACATACCTCTCCATGTCATACACATGTCCACTGGACACCACTAATCTTGCCTAATTGGCTTAACAATGTGGTATGCTGTCCTCACCTTCACTCTGGGGTTTGAGAGTCCAAATTCATTGACAAAATATATGAAAATGCACAGTTGTTGCTGTATAAGATATGGATAGCTATGGTACTTTCCTACACCATTCCTGTACATCCCTAACTGCCTTTCACTATGTTTTTCCCCCTGCTTGCCCACATTTCACCACTTTCTTATCACCCTTTTTCTTTTCTTTATATTTTTTAAGCAAGATTTCGCATAGAGCTAATCAAAGCTTCACTTAGCTAAGCTTAATATAATAATATATAAGCTTTAATGAACTTTAATGAGCTTTAATGAAAATGTGTTTATTACAATGTTAGCCACATGTACAAAATGAACACCAGTGCCAAGTTTCAAATGCAGGCCCCTTTCATCTACAGGATTAACCCACCACGCCACATAGACCTGATGTAAAGCAGCTGTTTCCAGCAAAAACATATCGATTACCGCTTACAGTCATTAGGCATATAATTGAAATATAAACTAATGAGAAAAATGGGAGTGTACCTTGGACTCTGGTGGAATAATACACTAATAGACAGCCAAAAACATAATAATGGATGTAAGTGAGGCTTGTGATAGTAGGTATATGAGATCTTTTATCAGAAACATGTGGAAAGAAGCCTGCCAAGGCAGCAATAGCAAAGTACATGTACTACTGGGTCCCTGGTGCAGAAATACAGCCATATAAAGCCATGCACATACTGATGGATATATAAATGTAATAAACAAATAGAGACACAAACTAAATAAATCCAAAAGACAGCCTGTTGTAAAATTCCACCACACATTTATTGTTAGCGCTTTTGTGCAAGACCAATGCTTGCACTTCTTCAGACAAAATACATACCCAAAAATCAATCTTTATTTACACCCATGATGCAATTAATTAAATAGCCACAATTATTTAAAAATATACACCACCAAAAATAAATTCTATGTTATATATATAAAACAATTAAATATTAAATATAAACAGTTATATATTACATTAAATCTATCCCACTCATTTCTAAAAAAATGGATATTCACCTACAAACACATTAAATTAAAATCACTATTATTTCCATCTTAGAAAGTATTGCCAAGTAATAATTTGATAAAATAGTATAACATAAAATAAATTGTTCCATATTTTAAATTAATTAAAATTTAAAATTCAAACTCTTCACCATTTGGACCACTGAACAAATTAGTAGCTATTAATCATTTAGGAACTAGAAATATATATACACAACACATCTCAACTATCTAAAGCTTTTATTTTCAAAATACATTTGATGGAACTGTATTCATTGAGTCCTGGGGGCATATATGCATTAGTATTGATATGCCATATAAGTTCTCTTTCTTCTAGAATTAGCTGCTAGGGACCTCCTCTAATATCTTTACACATGCATTCTGGTATGACATATTTAAATTTATGTGATGGATATTCTAATATATGCCTAGCTAAGGCATTTGTGGTAGTACCTTTACTAATGTGGTATTGATGTTCATATATTATTTGCTTAAGAGCTCTCTCTGTTTTTCCAACATAATAACTGGGACACAGCTGGCATATTGCGATATATACCACACACGCTGTGTCACAGTTAAATCTACAATAAATCTGATATTCCTTTTCTTTTATGGTAAACATACTCCCTGCCAAAATGTGTTGGCATTGTTGACATCTTTCACATTTATTCATGGCCCAACTAGTATGTTTGCTCTTAGTCTTATATTTGCATTCTAGTATTGCTTTCAAGTTGAGGCTTCTTCTGTATACTACATGTGGGCTATTACCTACCCTTTTCCTAATATTGGAATCTTCTTGTCATAAAGCCCAATTCTTACTCAAAACATGTTTAATTGCATTTTCATCAATAGAAAAAGTCGTTATACAGCTCATTTTATTTTCTTAATGGGTGGACCTAACCAACTCATCTATTTCAGCTATGTCTCCTTGGTCTGAGAATCCTTTGCATAAAATAGGTTTAAAATGTCCATTATTTGTTTTTATTTGTACTTCTCAGAAAATCTGTTTGAAAAGCACTATAGGGTAACCTCTTTTAACAAACATACCCTTCAAATTCATGCATTCCTGTAGGAAATTATCATCCGAAGAGACCATCCTAGATGCTCTTACTAGCTGACCTTTTACCACCGCTCTTTTTTGGTGGTAAGGATGGCTACTGCTAAAATGTAAAAATGCATTAGAATAGCTAGGCTTCCTAAATATAGTTGCCTTGTAGCTATTAAAAATTCTATGCTTATTTAGCCTCACATCCAAAAAGCTGGTAACATCACATCCAAACTGATATGCGAATCTAAGAAACTGTGTATATTTTGAAATGGTTGCTATAAATTCAATTGCAGAACCTTTTGTTCCTTTCCATATAAAAAACATATCATCCTGGTATCTAGTGTACCAGGCCACATTCTCTTTAAACATAGAGTTGTTAAATAAAAACTGCCTTTCCCAGAAAGCCATCACACAGTTCGCAAAAGTACCACCACAGGTGGTCCCCATCGCCACTCCTGTTTTTTGCAGGTAGAGCTGTTTATCAAATAACATAAAGTTGCTATTTAAAACTAAATCAAGCAGTGCTTCAATTAAATTAATTTCATCATGCTCTACCTGATGCAAAATAAGCAATTCTCTTACCCATTCTAAGCCTGTCTTTTGAAGTATAACTGTGTATAAATCAACTATGTCCACAGTTGAGAAATTAAAATGATTACTAAATTCCAGGCTATTAATATTTTTTTTAAATCCCACAAATCTTTACATATATGTGGTTTGTTATTGATTATGGGTTTGGGTTTGCTGTCAATGAATTTTGCACAGGCATATGTTATGGATTTCCTGCCATTCAGTATTGGCCTAAAAGGTGGATTGGCCAAGTCCTTGTGTATTGGTTAAGTACACCCATCAAGAAAATAAAATAAGCTGTATAACTACTTTTTCTATTGATGCAAATGCAATTAAACATGTTTTGAGTAAGAATTGGGCTTTACTAAAGAAGATTCTAATATTAGGAAAAAGGTAGGTAATAGCCCACATGTAGTATACAGAAGAGGCCTCAACTTGAAAGCAATACTAGAATGCAAACATAAGACTAAGAGCACACATAATAGTTGGGCCATGAATAAATGTGGAAGATGTCAACAATGCCAACACATTTTGGCAGGGAGTAAGTTTACCATAAAAGAAAAGGAATATCAGATTTATGGTCGATTTAACTGTGACACAGTGTATGTGGTATATATTGCAATATGTCAGCTGTGCCCCAGTTATTATGTTGGAAAAACAGAGAGAGCTCTTAAGCAAAGAATATATGAACATCAATACCACATTAGTAAAGGTACTACCACAAATGCCTTAGCTAGGCATATATTAGAATATCCATCACATAAATTTAAATATGTCATAACAGAATGCGTGTGTAAAGATATTAGAGGAGGTCCCTGGCAGCTAATTCTAGAAGAAAGAGAACTTATATGGCAAATCAATACTAATGCATATATGCACCCAGGACTCAATGAATACAGTTCCATCAAATGTATTTTGAAACTAAAAGCTTTAGATAGGTTTGATGTGTTGTGTATATATATTTCTAGTTCTTAAATGAATAATAGTTACCGATTTGTTCAGTGTTCCAAATGGTGAAGTTTGAGTTTTAAATTTTAATTAATTTAAAATATGGAACAATGTATTTTATGTTATACTATTTTATCATATTATTACTTGGTAATACTTTCTAAGATGGAAATAATAGTGATTTTAATTTAATGTGTTTGTAGGTGAATATCCAGTTTTTTTAGAAATGAGTGGAAAAGATTTAATGTAATATATAACTGTTTATATTTAACATTTAATTGTTTTATATATAACAGAATGTATTTTTTGGTGGTGTATATCTTTAAATAATTGTGACTAATTATTTAATTAATTGCATCATGGATGTATATAAGGATTGATTTCTGGGAATGTATCTTGTCTGAAAAAGTGTAGGCATCGGTCTTGCACGAAAGCGCTAACAATAAACGTGTGGTGGGATTTTACAACAAGCTGTCTTTTGGATTTAGTTGGCTGTAGAAATGTGTCTCACAGCCTCTATATGTGCACATATATTTTGCAAATACACATGCTTTTGCAGTGCCTCAGTGGTGCAGTCTGTTAAATGCCTTGCATACAGTTCATTTTGCCATACACAGTCCTGGGTTCAAATCTAGTTTTGTCTTAAAGTTCAGTTGCATTATTGTGAAGACAGCAAGTAATGGCTGAGTCATGCAATCCTAATCCACACAGGCTACTGCTAGTTAATGAACTGCTACCCACTTTTGCAAGTCAGAGGCCTGCAGATAGGGGCACACTACACATATCCGTATAACCTAACTATATGTTGCCCACTACTCTGTTACTGGCACCATCACATAACAGATGTACCTTACTCGCATGCCTCAATTGGACTGTACAGGGTACCCTTACCTTGGCTCTCCCATACCAACATGGCTGCCACAGCTGCCACAGTTACATGTACAGCTTGCTGTCCTCAAAAGTGTCCACACTCTCCCCTATGTGCACTAAGCTGCAACAGCTGCTGCAGCCTGTAGCATACACAGCTGTATGTAACTGTAGCTGCTACAGATCTACCATACCTCCCAACCCCTAGAACAAAGGATCCGGACACAGCCTTATGTAATGTGGGGGGTCTAAGGCCCACAGATAGGGACATGTGTAGCGGTTTGCCACTACAAACCTAGTAGGTTGATAGAATAACATCTACTGCATTAGCGTGCATATTCTGATAGGTATGAAGTCTGACGCTCAACTGTGTCCCTTTCCTTACTGACCTCAGCCCACAACGCTTGCCTGTGAACTGCCAGATGACCACTATGTCATGGGACACTGACCACACATATGAGGAGAAACTATGGACATACTCCATAAATCTCTACAGTTGACAGTTATGGTACCTACCCTCTGTGATGCTGTACTCTCCACACCTCAGTGATGTCCATCTTAACAACTTAGAAAGAGGCCCAAGTCTACATGAAGGTCTTATATATAGCACTGTGGTGGCATGTCATTGGCCAATGATAGTGAAACTCAGCTGTTTCGGCTGCAATTAGCAATTCTAAGCCTCATATTGGTGCAGAGGCAATTATCTGCCAATGAGCAGTACCTTAAAAAGGCAAGCAGCTGCTTATGGAGATCAGCTCTGTATGAGAACTAACTCACACGAAGAGCGGATTTCCAAACATATACCAGAAGCAGAGTTCAAGAGAGGAGTAATGCACTCCAGCAGGTATGTAATAGATTTCTCCATATGACAGGATGTGGATGGGAAGATGGGGATATGGTGAATAGAGATTACAACAGTAAGCCTGTCTTAGAATTATGGTAATGACATGTCAGTGATACTTTGCTGTCCTACACCTACAGGCATGTCACTCAACTGTCCCTGATTTTTAACCACAGCTCAGCTCTGTCCCTGTCAATCCCTCCTACAATGGTTGGTTGTTGTAGGAAAGCTAGTGGAGTAGACATAATATATAGTGAAACCACATCTCAACTGTGTCCCTGTCAATCCCTCCTACAATGGTTGGTTGTTGTAGGAAAGCTAGTGGAGTAGACATAATATATAGTGACAATGATTAAGGGTGTACACTCCTGCAACATCAAACAATGTACTGTAATTTACCCCCCTCATTCAATCATTGTCTCACATCCATAGCTCTAACATTTTAAAAGTGTACCTGAATGTCCCTGATGTACTCTGGCTAAGTCTCTGTTTCCATTGACATAATGTCCCTGTTTGTTTGATGTCTATACCTAACATACCTGTCAACCTGTTACAGCATGACACCAGGACAAACCCATATATTATGGGAGGACAAAGGTCCAGACTCAGAGACAGTGTTTAAATATTTGTCAGGGAACCACAAGTTTGTGTAAAAATTACCAAAACTATGGGGCAAACATCCTGGCATTCTGAAAACATCTGTATAGTTGAGAGAACATATTCCACAGCAAGTTTGCATTGTTTTCTGTCGTTGTGGCACACTGATGTTCAGTGTTGCTGGACTATCCCCATATAGTTGTTGTAATAGCGCACTGTTAATTGTCTGTCAGTGGCCATATGACATATTAGCGGGGGATTGCCCATAAGGGACACACCACAATAGACTGCAGTGCTGGGTGTTGGAACATACAGCAGAATCTGTCATGGCACAAAGGGGCATACCCAGTATTGCTACTATCATGACGGTATCCATGCATGTAGAGTGTTACCAGACTGTGGGGTATGATGTGTGAAGGAGTAGTGGATAGTGCAGGCCATTATGGGTGTGCTGGATCTGTACATGGTGAATGTCCATGTATCTGGTCCTGTAATATGTCCCCTTTTGTTGTTTTTCAGGAAACATGTAGCACCGAAGATATGCCCCCTTCTCAGAGGCAGAGAATGACATGATAGTGGATGGATGGATGGAGGCAGCACCATCAAATCCTGTAGTTCAGGGGAGGCATAATCAGGAGTAGCGGGCAGCATTGTGGGCAAACCTAATGCAGGATGTTGATCAGATTGGCCAACCTATGAGCAGGTCCGACACCAGGCCACAGACATGCTGAATGCAGTACAATAAATGGCAACTGTTGTTTCCAGGGGATAGTGCCAGCACCAGTGGAGGGCCTGCAACATAACATCCACTCACAGCCACAGAGGAATTCCTGGCAAACCTAGGAACACACAACAGCTCCCAGGCATCCATCACACCATACATCATGGAGGTGTGTGCTACAGTGTCCACAACAGAGGAGCATCCAGGTAAGAGTACTGTGTTCACCAGTGTAATACTGTATCAGTCATTGTGGCAGGCTGTACATACCTGTACATGGGTGTTAGGTCTATCTGCATTAGGGGTGGGAGACTAAGGGTTTATGCACAGTTGTTCACACATACACAGAATGTCAGCAATACAGCCAGTATCACAGTAGCTACTGTAGTGGATATATGCATGTATTACCTTATAGTGCTGCAACATTTGGTGGTGCTGACAATACCTCTCCCTCACCTTTTCATATGTCCATCAGGAGTGGCCCAAGTCCATGGTCCTGTACCTGGTAAGTCTGCCACAGTTTTGCATGGATCATATATATACCCTATGAAAGTTAAGGGCTGCCATATTGCCCTGTATCATGAAGTACAGACGCTGTACCAAAACCACAAGACTATCCTCTAAAATCACTGTATTCCATTTATTAATGCTTTAATAAATGGAATGCAGTGATCTTAGAGTATATTATTTTTGTTGCTGTACCAGTTTGTTGGCAAGATGTTCCTTTTTGAAAATTGCCTATGTACAAATGCTCAGCCAGAGTAGAATAGTTGTATGTACTATTCTGAAACAGATAACTATGTTTCATAGACTGGTTAGTCACAGGTGTGTATTTGAATGGCCATCAACACATCTGCACTTATAGTTATGAACATTTACACACCTGGTATACATGAGGCAATTACGCCAAGCTGAAGAAAAAACACAAAAAAACAGTTGAATTCTTTATTAAAATACAGTCTCTAGCACCTCAGCTTTATACTAAGCCTCCTTGAAGGCTTATTATAAAGCGGAGGCGCTAGAGACTGTATTTTAATAAAGAATTTGCCTGGCTTTTGTGTTTTTTCTTTAGTGTTCTTGTGCTCTTTGTTGGTTGGTGTTTTTTTATAATTACTCCAAGTTGCCTGTTCAAACACAAAAGGGAGATGCTACATACCTGAGGCAGTGACACTAGTACTGGCATATCATTTTCATGATAGGTGTATCGTGTTTTATGTGTAGGTCTAGCACATATACCTTACAGGCAGATTGTACTGGCAACTTTACCTGGATGCAGCTGACATGCATGTTATAAAGGGCTTGACTTGTCTGTGTATGTTGGTGTGAGGTTGTCTTTTGTGCACGGGAGTGGAGATGAGAAGATGTGTGACTGGTAATGCAGTTGTGGATCCTCATCTGTATGAGCCTGTGTGGATTACCATACATAATAGTGCGGGTAGTAATGTACTGCTTTGGTCTTGGTTTTCACAGGTGACTAGGGGAGGTTGGAGTCTGTCCCCCTCACAACCTGATGTCAGAGTCTCATCAGACTCTGATGATGATGGTGGCCATAGTGAGACACAGGTGGGGTTATCAGGGGCTGAATCTGTCCCAGAGGTTAACATCCCTATTTTGCCCCCATTGTCACTGTACACAGTCAGTATGCCCATACATACCCAGTACCCAGAGGCCACAGATATTGGACAGTCAAAGGTTGGCAACAATGAGCAGGACAATGTGGCAATTATGTTGTCAGTGAGTGCAGAGACTGGCCACAACATGACAGCTGGTGAGGTCCCACACAGGCGGATTGACAGGGGTGCTCATAGGAGGACTGCTGTCCATCCACCACCTATTGCAGGTGTCACATCACAGGTCACCTGGTACATGTTTTGGTCCATCATGGAGGCACAGGCATGTTCCAAACAGAACACCAGATGTATGCTTAGGGTTATGGGCGCCGCACAGTCTGACATCTGTGACAGCCTCTACCGCATTGTGGACACCCTGGATCAGTTCTGTGATGCAGTGGACAGATGGTGGCCTGAGACAATGTCTGTCTTGGACTGCACATTGTCCGTGCTGGAACACCTGGTTTGAGTTGGGTGTCAGACACATGGACACATCTGCAAAACCATCTGCTGAGGGTCCATGTGGCCATGCACATTCACACTCCTGTAGTGGTAGTACCTCCAACACTACAGAGGGAAGTGTGCTGTCAACACCACAACATGGCAGGCCATGGGCAAGTGGTCCTGGGTGGTCCTGTGGGGGACACAGCCCCAGCATTTTGCAGTCATCATCAGGTACTAGCACTATATCTGACCTTGGTCATGGTGGTGCCAGTGCTACTCCTGGCAGAGCCAGTTCCCATATTCATGGCTGGTGATGGTGAACTGTTCACTCTACCATGTATGGTCCACAGATGTCCAACATACACATGTGTGTAGGTCTAGCACTTGTCTTGACTGTGTACATGCACACACTAACACATCCCTGTCACATGCATGTCACCTACAGACACACACAGTATCTCTCCATGGCCCATCTAACTCGCATGATCTTCTGACTCACACACACACTGTCAACTGTTTGGCACAGGCTAGGCCTCCAGCAACCCCACACCACACCCTGTGCATGTGATGATACCTGTGCTACATCTATCCCATCAATGCAGGGAAATGCTACTATGTTTCTGATGCACATAATGTCTCTATCACTTGACATGTACTTGTGTAGTGCAGTACTGTTTTGCCATGCCACTTGTCATGCACCACAGCAGGTACTGTATGCTGGCATATGTTATGAGTACACATCACACTTTGTGTATCTGTGTTACATGATGTTGGACTAGCAGTAGTGTTATAGAATGACAGCTGTGTCACAGACCTGTGTATGTTTATTTTCCAGGAGCCTGAGGGGATACACTATGGATACATGGTGGCAATACAGTGGCACAGGATGGCATGGCAGCACAGCAGAAAAATGGCATCAGCAAGGTATGACAGTATACATGCATGGCACCCTAGCTGCCTATGTGTAGAACAGTATATTAGGGATAATGGGGCCAGGCAGTGTAGTCATGTAGTCATACTCTGTGATACGGTCTGCTACCCTTGCTACATGTCACCTGGGTGATTTGAACTTACAAATCTAGAAGATGTGGTGATGGAGTTGGCACATCTACAAATATTCTGTGCCAGATCAGACAGGTGGTGGACATCAGTTATGATTATGTATCAGAGGGTAATTTAGGGCCAGCAGCTAGCCATAGGGCCAAAAAGTGCATAACCATTGCATGGGGATAGCCCATAAAGCCATGTCTGTAGAGCACCACAGGGATATATTACACACACACACGCACACACACACACACACACACACACACACACACACACACACACACACACACACACACACACAAACATGCTAAGTTGGCTGATCTGAGATTAGAACCCCCTACCTTGCTACTGTTACACACCGTAGTTTGTAGTACTTATTGCATACGCCATGGAGTTTATCTGACATTAGACTGTCAGCTAGTGCTCTTAAGGTAGATGACATCAGCAGGGAGGGCAATACAGAGAGCAACAGCCAGTCACAGGGCCATAAAATTCATAACCATTGCACAGAGATAGCCCATATGGGCTTGACCATAGTGTTGCACAGGGATATATTTACACACACACACACACACACACACACACACACACACACACACACACACACACACACACACACACACACACACACACAAACACACACACATATCACACACATACACACACACATACACACACACAGTTGGCTTACGTGAGATTAGACCCCCTACTTGTCTACTATTATACACTATAGCTCACAGTACTTATCGGATGCTCCATGGGTTACATCTGCTGTATATGTAATTGCAGGCACAGTACTTGTGGGGTATGCAAAGTAGCCTTGTGTTAGACAGCACATGTGGCCTGCAGAGTGGTATTGCTTGGTACTGTTATTTTATCTAGTGTCCAAGGAGTGGGATACCTGTCACTATCCCTGCTCTGTGTGTATAGTTATCAGTATGGCCATATGTGGTTGGTTGCAGTTAGATAGGCAAACATGTGGCCAGGGACAATATGGCCTTTCCAAGGCATGCAATGAACCATTGTACGGTACAACACCAGCTCACCTGTGTCTGTCTACAAGGTGACATTTCACAGGGACAGGGGTCTGTGGGTGAGTGGATTATGTGCTTGTGCGGCCTTGTTTTGGTTCCTTTGGGCAACTGTGTTGATGTGTGCGTGCAGATGAACTCAGTATTCCGAGGCTATGTGGGGAACTCCATACATCCCTATAGATATATGTATATATGGATCTACTACTATTCTCCGAAAGCACATTTTCAAACAACACTCACACATTTTCAGTTACTGAAAGCACATTTCACCAAAAACACGATTCACCAAAACACATTTCACTGAAAGTTGTAGATGGCCTCCTGTACCCCACTGTAGTGCGACCCTGGAGTTAGTATATATAGTAAGGGTGGGGTGGGGGAGTGGGGGGCATAGCCCCCCACATATTTTAAATATTTTGAATTATATACATGGATACATGTAATTACAATATATTACTGTTCTCTGACAATAATATATGCATAAAATATGTGGGGGCTACGCCCCCAACACCCCCCATGTGGAGGACGGTGCCCCCCACACCCCCCTTCCTATATATATTAGCTCCAGGGTCACACTACAGTGGGGTACAGGCCATCTACAACTTTTGGTGAAATGTGTTTCTGTGAATTGTGTTTTCGGTGAAATGAGCTTTCTGTGAAACGTGCACTCTAATTTGATTTTTGGTGAAATGTGCTTTCAGTAAATAGTAGTAGATCCATATATATATATATATATAAAATGTGTATGACAGGAATGCAAGGATGTCTCTATAAATGTTGCTGTGTGTGTACATTATGTATATGGTGTATGTTGGTATGTGTGGAAAGTCTATGTATCATTGTAATATCTCTCTCTCTGTCTATGTAGATATATATATATATATATATATATATATATATATATATATATATATATATGGGGTACATACTGATGCACTAAGCATCTAAGCATGTGGGAGGGGAACAGGGTCAGACAGATATATATAGGTAACTGTCTGTATGTACAGGCACATTTCCACACAGCAGGCCTCTATGAGGAAGAAGCAACAGTCAGTACTTACAAGGTGACTCCAGGCCATAGCTACCTGCACCCCAGACCAAGATTTTCTGTAATACAGACATTAGCAGCTGCACCTGATTCCACAGTACAGCACTTCCCTGACATTGTCCATGGCATTCCCCAGCTGTGTGTTGTAATTAGTATGTGACTGGGGTACCTAATGTAGCACCACATACAGGGTGACAATCTACATACCTCTCACTGTACATGTTTTTTCATAAGCTCAGCATTTCACCCCATACATCTGTCCTGTTCCTCATACATTTATGGTGTTTTGGTAAAATGTTGTATAATGCAGTCAGTGAATAGTACTAACTACAGACAAAAATTTAAGTGTTGGAATTTATATCCTTCAGATTTTCTGTATTGATGTAACCCGCTTTTATACTAGCCACCTTTAAGGTTAATCAGATCATCTGTAATGTCTGTCTCTAGTTTTGGTCCTTTATCCTCCCATTTTCTCTGGCTTTGTCCAGCTTTCTTGCAGTAACAGATTGAGGGCTTAAGGGTATAACAGCCTTCGCAAACACCACCATACGACTACCTCACATGCAAAAAATGTGAATACTGCCAGATTCAAACCATCAGCACTATTACCCATACTAATGTCCCTAGCCTACTGAGCTACACAGGCTGCCAGACAGGGATGTGTCAGTCATTACACAATCACCAGCATACAGATATTCATTGTCACCCCTGTGTTACGTGAGACATAGAATGTGTGCCCAGGTTCTATGTCCCAGCCCTGGAATTGGCTGGTCTGCTGATATATCACTGCAGATTTACTGTTACAGCAGTTGTATGGGTACACTGATATGTTGGGGGTGGGGGATGACCAGCCCATGCTCTGCTGGCATAGACAGTTGTGCGACTGTCATGTGACCCACTGTTTGCCATCTCCCTTGAATAATGTAGTAGATTTTTCAGCCATGTGGCCTAGTGCATATTATGGAGCACATACTATTGGACAGAGTACCTGTTGTCCCAAGTGGCTGTTTGATCTCTCCAAGTAGCCCAGTAGCCCACTATATTCCCTTCCATACATGCGGCAGGTACATACATATGTTACCACATTCTAGTACCCCTTACAAGTGGTGAATAGGTCAGTGACTTACCTTGCGAATGTAACTGTTGACAGGCTTGTACTTCGGGTCTAACTCTGTCTGATGCACGCCAATACATGAATAGTTACAGGTTGCGTGGGCTGGCTGGCATCATATTTACTAATATGTATGCGAGTCAGAGTACAGTGTCAGTCCCTAGGGCCCTAGTTTGTCAGTGCATGTGCTATGCATTGTCTCTTGGCCAAGGCCAGTGCATGCTAGGCAGGCCTATGTCTGCCTTCAGGGAAAACTTCAGGGGTTTCCTCCTCAGAGTCTCCCTGTGGGTGAGGCTGTGGTGACCTAGACACTGGTGGGGGCTGTGTATCCCTGCCCTTTGCTGGTCCTGCTGCAGCTGTTTATGCAGGATCATATTGTGTAGCATGGCACATAATGTGAACATATATGCACATGTGGCTGGATAGTACTGTAGAGCTCTACCAGATATATTGAGGCACCAGAACCATTACTTCAGCAGCCCAAACACATGCTCTATGATGTTCCTAGTTTGTGCGTGTGCCTCATTATGGCATTCTTCGGTGGGTGGGTGTGCATTTCTGATGGGTGTCATCATCCACGGCTCCAGTGCATAGCCAGCATCCCCCAAGTAAACAGCCATGTGGGATGTCCCCCCTAGCAAACATCTGGTACAGCTGTAATGCAAGCCAGATATGGGAGCCATGATAACTGCCAGGACTGCCAGCACACACATTCATGATAATGCCCTGGATGTTGCACATGACCTGGTAGTTGATGGAGTGATACCTCTTGCAGTTGACGTAGATTCCATCCTCCTCATCGAGTGGTGCTTTGATGTGTACATAAGTGCAATCTATGGCACCCAGTACCTCAGGGCAGTGTGCTATATGGTAGAAGTATTGCATACTGCTGGCCCTTGCCTCTGGGGCGAGGGGAAAATAAATGTGCTCACTGGCATGTGGTAGCATGGCATCCAGGAACTGCTGTAGTAGCCAGGATGCTGAGGCCTGTGAGACCCCCATCATGTCCCCAGTTGGTCTTTGGAAAGTATCTGTGGCTAATATCCTAAGATCTACACATACCTTTGTTTCCACTTGGATGGGTTCCCCTCTGTTGGCTCTGGGTCTGAGTTGAGGGCAACAGAGCTTAGTGAGTTATTGTAGTGTGTCCCCGTCCACCCTGTAGTGCTCTACAATCTCCAGGTCATGTAGCTCCTGGAAGGTCACCCTGGGCCTTAACACTCTTCTCCTTCTCAGTCTAGGCCTATGGTCAGCAGCAGCATTGACCTCAACATCTAGCACATACATATGTAGCAGACCTGCAGCAGCTCCTAGCATGCCTTCAGTTAAAAATCCAAAGTCCGTACTCCACTGGTGCAGAGTATGAGGGAGAAATCAGATTGTAGGGTGTATGCAGCCTTTATAGTGCTCTGCTGTAGGTGTAGACTGTGTGATTGGCTACCTATGATGCATTCCACCTGCCAAGTACATCATTAAGGAATGTTAATAACCCTAGTTTAAGTGGGACAGGGATATCAGTAATTCATTTATCATTGCCTTTCTCAGCCAATTTTCTTTGCACAGCCTTCCTTGCTCAGCACTGTGGTGCACCATGCAAACCCGCACTGCAAACGAAAACAGTGCTCAGTACTCAGTGTACACACCCCCATGAAAGGTCATACTGAGCACGGCAGCATGCCACACAAACACGCTCAAACATGCTGCAACATGCTCCCCGAAGGTAAACAAAGCTTAGCAGAAAGTGTACACACCCCTTGCTGAGCATAGCAGTGCACAGCACAAACAAGAGCCACTGAGCTCCAATGAGCTTGCAAGTCCTCAGACACACACCCCTTTGATGTCATCTACCTCTTCTCTGGACACCAACATGGTACTGTGCCTACATGGATGGGATCTGCGGACACGGATACCCATTTGTGCTATTCAGTAGCCACATTTCATTTGCATAGGAATCCATGTACACAACCTGAAAACAACATGGTTCCATGCACTGCCTCCTTAGCAACTGAACCATTCCACCATTGTACATACTCCACACAGGTTCTTATAATACATTACTGTCTCATACTAATAAATTTCGTTTTTACACTTTTTAATTTTTTTTTTTTCATAACAGCATGTTTGTGTAACTGAGGTGTCCCATGCAAACAAGACCAGATTATTAAAAAAAACTAAAATTATTTTAAATTAGCTTCCATACAGTTTTGGATACATGGTGGATAGTTTTGCACATATCTGTCTCTGCTATGCTGCTTCTACCAATCTAACTGCACTTTTGCAGCCCCTATTGTCTGTTTTACATCTTGTACATGGAATTTTTTTTTTACAATACGGACACCAACATGGGGTCTGTGGCACTGCCATTCTGCTACCTAGATTGCTGTGCCTCCCTCATTTGTATGCAATTCACCTGCTTATCAAGTGATTTGCATGTCATGGACACTTCCCTGTAGGAGCATGTGTGAGCGCCACCCAGCTATGTTTACTGGATCACACATTTGCTTACTTTCGTGTAAGCAGTGTGCTACTATGCTTACATGGGAAAAAAGTCCATGTAGGCTTTATTAAATCCCCCCTATAATTTGGCTATCCAGAGCAAAAGGGCAAAGGGCATTGACAATAACAAGTAAATGTACAGATAAATTAAAAACTTTTGGTAAGGTTGTTTAAAATAGATCTTAATGTGGGAATGGGTAGCTGATTTTCCATATTATTTTGTCTGGCAGCTGGTGCAGAAGATTAAGGCTATACGTTTTTAATGAGCTGCTTCCTGCGATGCAGAGTTTGATTCCCTCAGCTTCCATTTAACTAGCAGTGTGACTGAGCAAGTTACTTAACCGACAGTGTTCCTGGGCTGCACCTAAAAAAGGCCCATGTGGATAAGAGCTTCACCCCAGCTAACAAATGCAAATGCTCCAGCTATTCCTAGTTTTTCTAATGCAAATGTTTCAGCTTTTCCTAGTTTTCCTATTTAAAATGTTCCCCAGAATGCCATGGAGTAAGGTTTTTGACTCATAATGCCCACTGAGTATAAATCTGAACATCAGCAGTTGCTGAAAAGAGAAGGCGGGATACCTAGTATGTAGCAAGAGTAAATATAAATATTAATTTAACAACAAAAATATGCAGTATGTCAGCATATCACTTTGGGAGATCGCAGATATACCCCAGGGATTACCTCAGTGTCACTGCTCAACAGAGGCACAGCAAAATAATGGGTATAGTTCCCCATACTAAAGGGGTGGCGTAAGCCACAAAACTATGGGCTAGGCTTGTAAATGCCCTCGGGCAGATAGCCTAGTATGAACCTATGAACCTATGAACCTATGGTTAAGGTAGCAATAATGAGGGGGAGAAATAGCAGTACATAAAACCGCTGCCTACTATTTTAATAAACACTGCAAGAAAGTTTGTCTGTGTGACCTTTTTACCTTTGGTTGATATTGTTTAAGATGTTTTGCAGGCACCTTTATTTTCCTGGATATCAGGCTTGATTTTCAGTTTTATGTTTCTAAAGTATAGCCAAACAATCCATTTATGCTGTACTGATGAGGTCATAAAAAGGCCAAAATATGTGGGTCTGTACCTAGTGAAATTGGGGGTGCTATCTATCCATTTTTTTACAGACTATCTGTAAGTCAAATCAATTGTCCAGTAGTCCAGAAAACACTATACAGACTCTGGTAGTCTGTTTAAAAAAAAAAACTATCAGAGTTTGTAAACTCTCTGCTTTTATTTAAAAAAGCTTCGTTAGCACCATGTGACTGCATGACAATCGAGGAAAAGAAGATATTTCTCCCCTCCCACAACAAGTCTATGATATCACAAAATGGGTGGGATGTGGGTGGGAGAGGGAAGGAGATGGGCAGGGTTAGGGGAAGTGCGATGGTGTAGCTTTGGTACAATTTCGGCCACAAAGAATGGTAGCAACCCTAAATGGGATTTGACTTTATTGGCCTGAATGTACCCATAAAGTCTTAAAAAATGAAAAGTAAAAAGTCATGGGCATTCAGAAGCCATTTTGTCACTGAAACACTTGTGTGCATTTAAGATGTAATTTGCATATATCCTATGGGAGTCTACTACAGGAGGTTTAAGGTAATACACAGTAAAGGCTTGGCTGTATGCTCTAGTTTTTATTGACTAGTTTGTTTGTGTGACCTTTTTACCCTTGAGTCTGCCTACTGTTTTAAGGAATGAATTGATAATTTGCTTGAACTGAACATATTTTTGCATATCCTTCATTGAGTTAGACTTTGCAATCTTCTAATCTTTTCTTCATTTTATAAGAAAAGTGATGGTTGTGTTTTTAGAAACATGCTCCTTGATGTAGTTTGTTGTAGTTTGTGGCACTAGTACACCCATCATGAGAGTCAACACCTGGTTCCTGTTGGGGGGGGGGGGAGATTTATATTTTTGCTATTTATTTATTTATTTATTTACTTATTTACTTCCAGTAATGATGCTTCAGGACAGTTGCAACTGTTGATTGCAACACCAGAATAGTGGAAGCATAACGAACTTATAGTTTGTCATGCAGTACAGAAGGAAGCTGTACTAAATGTATGGCATGATTGAAGTGTGTGTAAATAGCTACAACTTTCCTAAAATGCTGACTTGGAAATTGCCATGCCCGGGAAGAAAGGAGACTAGTTTCATCAAGATCCATAGAAAAAGAATTGTGTGAGCTGTAGTTTCTGTGGTACAAGGTTTGATTCCATCAGCCCTCATTTGCCTACCATGTGACATTGATCAAGTTACTTAACCAGACCCTGCCTGGGAGCAGCTAGCATTTTGGAATAGGCTGCTCAAGTCCCTTGGACTACAGGCCTAGTAACTACCCATGGGACTATGGGAAATGTGGTACAAGGAGCATTATGGGTAGAATGTACTCATTCCATGGCTTTAAATAACAAACTTAAAGTTGGAATAAAACATTCAGCATGAGTACATGTTATATATTATCACATTTACCCTTGCTTTTTGCCAAAAGGTCACAACAGAGAAGAAAATAAATGCACCACTTCTCATACACTGGCTAACAAATAAATAAATGACTAAGACTGAATGTTTAATGTATGAACTGATAATTGAAGACTACTGTTATGAGCTGATACTATGCACAGATCATTACTGCAAGACAAGAAACTAAGCAGTAAGCCTTTAGAAGATATTCAGAGAAAAATAGGAAAGTAGGACTGGAGGGTAGGCAGGGAATGGGTTGACCACATTCACATCTATTTCCTTCCCTAGGAGAAAACGTGCAGTCAATAATTCATTTTACCTCCTTCTCTTGCCAAGAAAAAATCTTTATATAACCTTTATGGAGCCTTCAGTCACCCGTTACTTTTCTGTCCAAATCATCCTCAGAAATGCTGTCTTATGTATGACCCCCTCAGCATAAAACAAAAATAAAAAAGAAGATCCCACACATTATTGCTGAGCTAACCTTTTCTATCAATATATAATATTTGCATTTCCACTGGTGAAAGCTTAGTAGAATATATTATCAGAGATTAGAGAATGGGTGACCTGTATATCGTCACTCTGATTGCCAAACGAACGTTCTCCAGCAGGGTGTTAATGTACAGGTAATGCCCACTGAAAAATGAGTATGTCACTTCAAGGCAGCATATTAAGCTGCCATGAAGCTCAGAGAGTAAGAAAGTTAACATCCATCATCATTGTTTGCTCGCTAATTAGCAAAGTGCTGTTTAGCAAATGTAAAACTAAGAGAAAAAGTAAATTAAATAAAAAAGACAGAAAAGCTTGCGTGTGCATTAGTGTCTGCTTGCATAATTGTCAGGATAAGTTAGATGTGCTTTTTAAAATTTTATGCAATTTTATGCAACAGAGCAGAAACTGAATAGAGGCAGGGCCCATAGTGTTTCAATAGTTCTACCTGCAAAATAAGTAAAATATCTATAGCAGTAAAATAAAAAAGTAAGTAAAAAAAGAAAATCTGCTTGTGAGTGTTTGCATACGTGCCCTTGAGTGAGTGAGTGAGTGAGTGAGTGAGTCAGTGAGTCAGTGAGTGAGTCAGTGAGTGAGTGAGTCAGTGAGTGAGTCAGCGAGTGAGACCTACAGACAGCACCAACTGCAACAGGCAGTCTATCAATAAGCATTTACCCAACATTCAGTTTTAAGGTTACTCTTACTGGAATTATTTAATGAATGTGCTAAAGTAAAAAAAATCACTGGGAAGCAAAAACAACTGACAGTAAAAAAGGAGGGAGGGGTGAAGAGTGGTAAAGGCTTGTAGTATATTTATTTATTTATTTTTAAACATTCAGATGTTATGTGATCCGATCTCGCCTACATTCTGAATGATGGGTTCGGAGCCGATACCACGCTTATGCTATAGAGCGAGGCCTCTTATTGGCTGAGCTTTCTTTATCCCAGGATGCACCACCACTAATCCCCAGATCTCGTTTGCTTACAGAGCTTGGACGTGGTCTCAACATTGGCTGGGCTAAGTACTATATTAATAGTATCTTTTCCTGTCAGAAATTTTCTTTTTTTCAACCCAAAAGCTGTTTTAACGGCTATTATTTGTGTATTAGTGTGTTTCTTGGTGATTTATTGATTTTACTTAAAATTTCCTGTCAGAGAAGATTCCTTTCAGTCAGAGGGCCTTCCTGTTCTAACTACTTTATTGGTTGTGTGTGGGTCAAGTACCCATTTGAGTTAGAGGGTCTTGACCCTCCTTGCTTTCTTTCTTTTTCTTACTGTAAAAAGTAAAAAAAAAGGAAAAGTTTCTCTTTTCATTATTTATATATTTTTGGCATATTTGTTGTACCTGTGTCCTAAGCTGTTTAAAGTTTACTGTTGTTTCTGTTTTACAACTATGTCTAAGAACATAAACCTTCCGGTTTAAGAAGTGCACCAGGTGTGGGTTTAAAATGTCCATTAAACATCTCCAAGAATCCTGCAGTGTGTGCTGCTTTTTCCTCTCGAGTCCTCCAGGAGAGAAAACAAATTAATCCTTAGAGGATTAATCAAGCCTTCTTTGAGGAGGCTTTATCTTCCTCTCTTCTAAGAGCGTCAGAAAGCTCCGACCAGTCAGTCGGAGCCGACGGCTAAGAAAGGCAAGCAGACTTCTCCATCGGCTCCACGGACTTGGCCGAGGTTCTGGTTTTGGAGCCGAGGTCTGGAGCATCTCATCGGCTCCACTGATATTGGAGCCGATTCATCGGCTCAGACACTTCCCCTCGGAGCTGAAGTCTTTATCAGAGCCGAGAGAAATTTCGTGAAGGCTTCCTCGAGCCGATAATAGTGGAATCCTTTCGAGCCAGTCCCCAGGCCCCTCGGAGCCGATGGAGAAATCGGTTCGGGCCCGATCGGTATCCTCGACATCGTCCAGGATGTCTGATTCGGACATCGACAGGCTACTCCTTCGACTCTTCCAGTCTCCGGTGTTCCAAAGATGGTTTCGGCTCCAGCCCATTTGGCTTCGGAGCCGATGGTCCACTCCCTTACAGTTCTTCCTCCTCCAACAGCTTCGGCACCATTGGAGCAGGTGTTGGTGGAACCAGTGGAGGTGTTAGGGTCAGACCCGACCCTTACTCCGACTCCGTCTCCTGGGTCGGAGTTCAGTGCACGGACTTCTTCCTTCGGCCCTAGGGGAGAGGCTTCGGGATTGATGCCTTTGGTCCCAAGTCTTCCTCTTGGTGCGTCAGCGGCGGGAGTACCGTCTACTGTCGTGGCCACGGAGGGGAGACCTTCCCAGGATTCTGGTGGTCCCGCCTTCAGGGCTATAAGGAGTGCTCTAGCCAAATCTTCTTTGGCCACCTCCACAGTTTCCCTGGCTCCTTCCCTACTCTTGGAGACTGGGTCATTGGCAGTTCCCCTGTCAGCAGACAGCGGAGCCCCTGGGCCTCAGGTTACCCCCGCTGGGGTTTCTCCCCCTCCTGGAGGTCCTTTTGAAGCCTCTTCGGATGAACCTCCCAGGAAGAAAACATGCAAGAGGAAGCACGTTGACTCCCCTGATGAGTCTTTGACATCTGACACCGATCTCGATGATGCAGAGGGGTCCCAAGTCGTCCTCGGATGATGTCTCCTTTGCAGACATCCTTGAAGCCCTAAAACAACGAGGCGGCTGGCAGTCCAAACCTCCCTCTGCTGATGAGTCGGTGTTCCTGAAGGCCGGGCTCAGCCCTCCGCCTCCTGGGTGTCTCCGCCTCGACGAGCTCTTGGATTTGATCTGTAAGGCTGGGAACACCCGACTCTGTGGAACGGTGCCCGTCCAAACAAATTTCTTTCAGCACCCCAGATAGAGAGTTCCTCACAAAGGTGTGGCTGTGGATGCTATGGTGGTGGCATCTGCTACACAGCAGGATGTAGCAGAGGCTTCTACGTCCGTCCATCCTCCTAATAAGGAGTCTAGGAGCATGGATCGATGCGGCAAAGCGCACCCTTAGTTCAGCGGCCTTTACTTTGAGGTCTCTGAACTACCTAACGAGATTCCAGAGGGATCTGATTAAGGAGCTATCCGATACCCTCTTAGGTAACCTGCCTGAGGAGCTGGCCCAGACGGTTGGATCTCAGCTGGCTACGATGTCATCCATCTCGAACTCGTCCATGAGGCTCATCTCATATGCGGCCGAGAGGGGGCAGGTACAGGCATTGCGCCACGGAGGCAAGCCTGGCTTCACCTGTGTCATTTCGGAGGCCTTCAAGTCTTCATTTGATGGGTCCTCCTGTTTGGGCCCAAGGTGAAAGACACACTGAACAGGAGGGTAAGACTCTGACTGCCATAGGGGCACGATTTTCCACTCCCTTCGGCCTTATTCCAAGGCTAAAAGAGGAGGGAAGATGTGGTTCCGAGATCGCAGAGGTCTTACTCCTCTCAGCAGGAAGGTTCCCTCCAGAGGCAGAGGAGGGGAAATTCATCAGGAAGACGCCGACCCAGAGGCGGCAGAGGCCCCGCAATACTGGAGACCATGAGTCCTTGGCTCCTCAACTTTTCATAGTCCCTGAGGGATTGCCCGGCTGTGCTGCTCCGAGCCAGTCGGGGGGTTTTCAAGCACCTAAAGGCCTGGGAAAGGATCACCAGGACCGATGGGTGCTTCAATTATCACCGGAGGTTACACCATCCCATTCTGTTGTCCCCTCAGTCCAAAGAATCCCGGACCCGCCACCCAGTCAACGGGATACCGCAGCCATAGAAATTTCAAAACTGCTGCAAAAAGGAGCCATCCAACCGGTCCTCGCAGACCAGATCGGATTAGGGACTTACTCAAGATTCTTTTAGTGCCAAAAGACGGGGACTTGAGGCCCATTTTGGACCTAAGCAACCTAAACCATTCAGTCAAGAAGTCCAAGTTCCGAACGGTCACTTTACAAACCATTCTTCCGTTGTTGGAGAAAGGTGTTTGGATGTGCTCCATAGACCTCAAGGACGCCATTACCATATCAAAATACATCAAACGTCCAGGAGACACTTGCGCTTCAGCCTAGGAAGCAGTCATTTTCAGTTCGCGCTGCCCTTTGGTCTTACCACAGCCCCCAGGGTGTTCACCAAATGCTTGGCAGTAGTGACTGCTCACTTGAGGAGTCTAGGATTCCAGGTGTTTCCGTACCTAGACGACTGGCTTCTAACTGCCACCTCAAAGCATCTACTTCTACAGAGCCTGCAGGCCACAACATCACTGGGCAATTCCCTAGGAATCACCTTCAATTGGCCAAAGTCTGTGTTATGGCCATCTCAAAGGATAACATTCATAGGGGCAGAGATAGATTCAAACCAGATGCGGGTCTATCTACCTGCAGACAGAATTCAGATCATACAAAGTCAGGTTCGAGCCCTACTCCCCAAGTCCAAAGCCCCAGCCAGAATGGTCTTGCAACTATTGGGATCGATGTCTGCCACAGTTCTGCTAGTTCCCTTGGCAAGATTACACATGAGAATCCTCCAGTGGCTTCTCTCAACTCAATGGTCCTTTCAGGAGCTCCCTCTCAATCATCTAATATGGATCACAGAAACTTGCAGACGAGACCTTCGCTGGTGGCTAGTGTCTTCCAATTTGGATCAGGGACGACCCTTTGCTCTTCCTCCTCCGGCAGCCACGTTGACCACGGACGTCTCCCAGACGGGGTGGGGGGGGGCATTCCCTGGGCAGGTCAGTCCAGGGCAAATGGCATCCGGAAGAGACCTCTCTCCACATCAACATCCTAGAGATGAGAGCAGTACTCCTGTCCCTTCAAGCCCTTCACTGTTACCTCCCTCAGGGCTAATTGCTGTTCACACGACAACATGTCAGTTGTCTGGTACCTGAACAAGCAGGGAGGGACCAGATCCTATCCTCTTTGCAGAGAAGCGATGAGGGTCTGGGAATGGGCAATCTCAACCAATCGCTTCCTAGTGGCAACTCACATAGCCGACAGGTTGAGCAGGACCATTCTCTCCTCACGAGTGGTCTCTGAACATAACTATTACAAGACAGATTTTCAGCAAATGGGGAGTTCCTTGTTGTGACCTCTTCGACTCCTCTGAATGCGGGAAGAGCCCTATGGATGCGTTAGTCCATCCTTGGCCCACCGGCCTGCTTTATGCCTTCCCTCCAGTTCCGCTACTACCCAAGGTAATTCAGAAGGCTTCTCTCTTAGGGACCAAGATGATCTTAATTGCTCCTTACTGGCCTCGTCAAGTCTGGTTTCCCTATCTTCGAAACATGCTCTGGAAGGTCCATGGTTCCTGGACCAGATCCCAGACCTACTGACTCATCAGTCGGGACTACTACACCAGTCCCTACACACATTAAGACTGATGGCCTGGCTCCTCCTCTTCCAACCATAGTCAGGAGACATGCACTAGACCCAGAGGTAGTGCGCATATTGTCTTCAGCCCACAAGTCGACTACGAAGAAACTTTATTCTAGCAAATGGAAAAGATTTGCTATATGGGCTCAACTCTGGGGCCTGGACCCCATTTCAACTCCCGTAGCAGAAGTACTCAAGTTCCTAACCTCTCTTTTCAACCAAGGCTCTTCTGTTTCTACCATCAAAGTACAATTGGCAGCAATTTCTAACTTTCATGAATCCATAGACCCACCTTTAATGAGCAACAGGTTGTGTAAGACCTTCTTGAAAGGTGCTGCTCTATTAAGACCTCCATTTTCTCATCCTGCACCTCCATGGGATCTGGATATAGTATTACGTGCCTTAACTTCTTCCCCCTTTGAACCGGCAGCTACCTGTGATTTAAAGTTTCTATCATGGAAGACAGCTTTCCTAGTGGCAATTACTTCAGCCAGAAGGGTTTCAGAACTTCAAGCTTTGTCAGTAAAACCTCCGTGGTTTTTCATCCAGACAGAGTTTCAGACCGAATCCTTCTTTTGTTCCTAAAGTCTGCTCTACTTTATGCTTACAACAGTCATTAGAGCTCCCAGTGTTTTCCCAAAATACTCCAATGAAGCGGAATTTATTTTCCACACACTAGATGTCCATAGGCAGTTACGTTTTTATTTGGATAGGACCAAACAGTCAAGGAATACAGATCAGTTGTTTGTGTCCTTTGCAGAAAACAAATTGGGCAACGCAGTCAGAAAGGTCACTATTGCCAAATGGATCAGGGACTGTATTACTCAAGCTTATATTTTTTCTAACGAGGAGCTTTCCACCTCTGTCATGGCTCATTCTACAAGGGCTATGGCTACTTCGGTAGCATTTTATTCTAAGCTTGCTATTGGTGACATTTGTGCTGTGGCTACATGGTCTTCCCCACATACTTTCATTTCTCACTACAAATTAGATCTGGCATCTAGAGGACGAGCTTCATTTGGTTCCACAGTGCTCAGGAGTGTTTTCCAATGAGCCACCCGGGATTTAGGTGCTAGGGACGCTGTCCCATCATTCAGAATGAGATCGATCACATAACATCTTTTAGTTATGTACTCACCATAACTTCAGATGTTTGGGATCCATCTCGCCTACATCCCTAATAGCCCACCCTCCTTCCCCCTTCCTTGGAGATCAGAGGATATCAGAAGGTCCGAATCCTGTTGTTTCATCTTGAAACATCTAACAATGTTATATAAACAAGCTGTGCATGTGTGCATGAATGCGGACAAACAAGATCTGGGGGATTAGTGGTGGTGCATCCTGGGATAAAGAAAGCTCAGCCAATAAGAGGCCCTATAGCATAAGGTATCGGCTCCGAACCCATCATTCAGAATGTAGGCGAGATAGATCCCAAACATCTGAAGTTATGGTGAGTACATAACTAAAAGTTATGCAGTGAGAGTTCTGAAGTTGTGTTCATATACTACAAAATGGCTACTGTGTTGTGTATGTTTGTCTGTGTTTTTGAATGTGTGTGTGTGTGTGTGTGTGTGTGTGTGTGTGTGTGTGTGTGTGTGTGTGTGTGTGTGTGTGTGTGTGTGTGTGTGTCTAAACATCAAATGTTTACATATTTCTGTTGCAAAATACTTCCTGCAACAAAAATAAATACACTAATACAAGTTTGATTCATTAAGCAGAGGAACTATTTTACATCAAAAATATATGAAAATATGTACATAATATTAAAAAAAACAAACAAAACATATACAAAAGTATTTACATTTAGCCCATTCACTAAGTGCAATGATGCCCTCCAGGGTATGTGTTATTGCGGAAATAATGCCCTCCCAGTGGTGTAGAGGACTTCCTCCTGCAGCATCAAGCCTCAAAACACCCCCAAGCATGCATTATATCCACAGAAACACACACCATGTTAAGCATGACCCCTTTCTCCTAGGATAGTGATCTCAGTAATTATACTTAAGTAATCAGGGGTTGCAGGGGGTGAAGCCCACCCCCAGCAAAAATGATTTAATGGTTTTGTAGTGAGTTTCTATTTACTTCATAAACTTCACCTATTAGTGCTTACACTTTTTAGTGGCAAACAAGTTTGGCAAACTTTTGTCATAGTGCTGAATTTCAGTCTTCAAGTCAATGAAAAGGAATCAATGTATAAGGGGCTCACACCACTGGACAGATCACCCAGAGTTTTACGGAATAACCTTTTTAGGTACTTAGGTAATGCTAGCAAAGGCAAACAATACCTATCCAGTGAAGCTGTCAAACACTGAGTTCCCAGAGATTCAGTACTTAAAAGATGTTTAAATTTGAATTTAAAACTGATCTGTCAACAAACAACGCAAAGAGAGATGTACTTAACATCAACACAAATGGTGATACAAAGATGAGGTCATGCCTCAAGAAGTCCGTTCCTATGCATAATCCAAGGGAATTAAGACAGGAGATCATGGTAAAGGTAGGCCATAAACAGAGCAACCAAGAAATGACAAACTCAGAAAAAAGCAAGAGACTCTTAATTTCTTCAGTTAGGTGAAATTTCAGTCACTAATTTACATTACAGTTTAACCTGCTCTTGAACTGACTGCAGTAAAATGCAGAATTCTTCCCCGGGTAATACAATATAAATTAGATATAGAAGTAAAAGAGAAATGGCACTGCCAGAAGAAAAACATTGCCTCCACAATGAAAACTGTAGACATATATCAAAAACAGAAACAAGGAAAATCACGTCAGATTTTGAAAAATTGTGTAAAATGAAAGATAACACAACAGAGTAATTTCCTCTTGTCTTTATCTGCTTATCAAGTGAATTTATTCTGGCTGACTTTGCAGGAATAGTACATGCCTTTCAAAATATTACATTCAATTGAAGTGCTCTGAAGATGATTCTGCACAAAAGACATGACATTTCCTGCCAGTGTGCCAAATGCAATTGCATTTTGATGTGAAAAATGACAGCTGTCAGGGGATTGTTTTCAACAAATATTCATATCGTCAACTTTGGGTGGAAAAAAAACTCAAACTAATCAGAAACAGAATCAAATGCAGCTCCTTACTATTAACAATGTTAAGAATGTCTATATAATAAATGAAAGTACATTAATTATCTTCATTCCAGTCTAGGAGGGATTTTAATTTACAGAAGTTTATGGTCTGTATT
Organism: Protopterus annectens; assembly: GCF_019279795.1. Taxonomy (NCBI): domain Eukaryota; kingdom Metazoa; phylum Chordata; order Ceratodontiformes; family Protopteridae; genus Protopterus; species Protopterus annectens. The sequence goes on from NC_056733.1 coordinate 816,289,365, forward strand.
ACAACAGTTCTAAGAATGAAAATGAGTGAATTACGGATGCTTATAGAAGAGTGGCTGATAGCGGAGTAACAAAAACATGGATAACAGTGCAGATGTTGAGATATGACTACATTTAGGTATGAGTTATATGGGAGATACAGGAAGGGGAGGAGTATCATTATGTCATTCCTTCCAGTACAGCTCTTTTGAGTGAGTACCTTGAACTCCCAGTGGGTGTGGCTTGAGCCTTTTAAAAAGTGAAGTTAACACTTTACAGTTCAAACAAATACTCATATCTCTGGAACCATAAGCTTTAAAAGAAAACTGTCAATTGCATCCTATTCAGGATAAATGAATCTTTATATTAGTGGCATTCATTCAGTTTGATGCTTTAAACTGGATTTTATAAGCCAAAATAAAGGCAGTGAATATTAATTTTGCAATGTTGTATAAACAGATTATGATATCTCAGTGACTATTCAAGCAAGACACATGCTGCCAGCAGGATTTTCTTCACACAGCTGTGAGTTTTCATATGAAGTTATGTAGTTCTGTTTGTGTTACCTGAATGTTGAGATATTTAGAGAAATAAGACAATTATTACAATGCAGATAAATAGTATACAAATAATTTTCAATATCTCTTTAGCTGCATTAGACAGAGGTCAAATATCAATACAGTTGTGTTTGTCATCATGTATGCTTCAAGATAAAATATTCTGATACATTGTATGTTGCATGGTTTTGGAATTATTAATGCAAATATAAACAAAGAATATTCAACGCCTAGATGCACAGTAGGAGGTAACTGCAGAAACACCTAAAGATGCACTCGGCTGTAATAAGGTGTATGCAAGAAAAAAAATCATGTGCTAAACAGAGGACAAGGGAAGTAGTAAGAAGGAAACAGATGTGGGCAAACTGATTTGTTATATCTAAGAATTGACCATGGAGGGGCAGTGGTAAAATGACATACAATACAGACCACAGATGCTAGAAAGGAAGATGGTGTGAAATAAAAAAAAACAATCAAATGTAAAACTAGTTATGAAAAGTTATAATGATGATGATGATGATGATGATGATGATGATGAATTAGAATATACCAGTAGAAAAAGGTCATCCTGAATATGGGCAGTATGGTAGCGCAGCAGTCAGCACTGCTCCCTCAGAGCTCTTGCTTTTTGGTTTGGTTCTCACCTGGAGTGTCTTCTGTGTGGAGTTTATATATATATATATAGGTTCATAGGTTCATACTAGGCTAACTACCCTTGTGGGCCATTTCAAGCCTAACCTAACCAATTGTGAGATGAGAACCCCTGCCCTGTCTCTGTCTAGGTAAACAACACCTTAACCATTATGCCATCCTCATGTCCTTTCTGCCTCCATATTGTTTGTAAGTGTGTGTGTGTGTGTGTGTGTGTGTGTGTGTGTGTGTGTGTGTGTGTGTGTGTGTGTGTGTGTGTGTGTGTTTGTGTGTGTGTGTGTGTGTGTGTGTGTGTGTGTGTGTGTGTGTGTGTGTGTGTGTGTGTGTGTGTGTGTGTGTGTATCCATTGTATCTGGCAATAGACTGGCATCCCACCTAGAATTAATTCTCTGCCTTATACTTAATGAGTGCTAGGATAAGGTCTGGCTACCTAGTACCCACAGCTTAAACAGGATAAAGTGAGTATCAGAGAATAAATAAACAAATAAACCTATTGATATCAATATAATCTGATAGGAAGGAATCATCACTGATAAAAACCTTAGAAAGGGAAGTTTTTATATAGAGAACAAGGAAGCTAACAAGAAAAAGAGTGGTTTAGATATGAGTCTGATAAAAAAATAAGTGGATTAGTTTGACGTGGAGGAATCACTGGCAAATAATGAATATGCTTCTATATGTAGTGTCATTGGTGCAAAAAAGGAACTATTTTCACAAATTATAGAATAGATATGTTGGGACTCAAAGAGTCTGTTTGTGGGAAGCTCAATGAAATGGTTAAGGACATTATAATAGGTGACAGATAACTGGTTCAGAATGGGACCTTTCAAAATACATCAAAAGAAAGTTTTAGAAAGGAAAAAGAAAAGAGATGATGAAGAAGCAGCCAAGAGAGAGAAAAGCAGTGAGGTATTAAATGATGTTCAACCTAAGATGAGGACATAGCAATGTAATAAAGGAGGTGGAAAATGGTGCATTCAGAACCAATAAACAAGTAATTATGGGGGAGGAGGGGTGGTGCATGTGGAACCAATAAACAAGTAATTATGAGGGAGGAGGGGTGGTGCATGCAGAACCAATAAACAAGTAATTATGAGGGAGGAGGTGTGGTGCATGTGGAACCAATAAACAAGCAATTATGGGGGAGGAGGGGTGGTGCATGCGGAATCAATAAACAAGTAATTATGGGGGAGGAGGGGTAGTGCATGTGGAACCAATAAAGAAGTAATTATGGGGGAGGAGGGGCAGTGCATGCGGAACCAATAAACAAGTAATTATGGGGGAGGAGGGACGGTGCATGTGGAACCAATAAACAAGTAATTATGGAGAGGAGGGGGTGGTACATGTGGAGCCAATAAAGAAGTAATTATGAGGGAGGAGGGGTGGTGCATGCAGAACCAATAAACAAGTAATTATGGGGGAGGAGGGGTGGTGCATGTGGAACCAATAAACAAGTAATTATGGGAGAGGAGGGGTGGTGCATGCAGAACCAATAAAGAAGTAATTATGGGGGAGGAGGGGTGTTGCATGCATAACCAATAAACAAGTAATTATGGGGGAGGAGGGGTGGTGCATGCAGAACCAATAAAAAAGTAATTGTGGGGAGGAGGGGTGGTGCATGTGGAACCAATAAAGAAGTAATTATGGGGGAGGAGTGATGGTGCATGCAGAACCAATAAAGAAGTAATTATGGGGGAGGAGGGGCGGTGCATGCGGAACCAATAAACAAGTAATTATGGGGGAGGAGGGGCGGTGCATGTGGAACCAATAAACAAGTAATTATGGGGGAGGGGGTGTATGCAGAACCAATAAATAAGTAATTATGGGGGAGGAGGGGTGGGCAAAGAAGGACAGAGGAAATGAAAGTAAGATGCTGAAGGAGATATGGAGAAACAAATTAAGTTTTTCAGATGTCTTGACAGAACCAAAAAAAAAAGCAGTACAATGAGCCTGGAGATATATGTTTAAAAGTAATTTGTTATGTAACTATTCAAAAGTGTTTTTTGTATAAATAGGGAGGGAGTTTTGTTTGTAACCATTCTGATGAAGTCTTGGATGAAAACGTACTGAGAACTGTGTTCAGCGTTATTTTTTGCTGGGTGTGCTGTGCTGTGTTATTAAAGAAGTGTGTGGGCGAGCAGCAGCTATCTGAGTGCATTTTTATTTTGAATTGTGACTGTTTGGCACTTGGTCCGTGGTTGTTGCTTTGTTTTGTTATGTAACTATATAGAATAATATTTTGCCCTTCACAAGCTATTTCAGACTGGAAAATCATAAAGTGTTAACATTCAAAATTTCTTAAAACCTAATAAGCATGACATTTTGTCATCTTCAGTTTAGAGTACTTCACATTAGTGTTTACCTTGAAATTTAAGCACAGATTTTAAGCTAAACATGTTGTGTAAATTGTGAGAGGAATTATGCTTTCATTTCAATGTGCCCCTTACAATCAGCTAATAAAAGCTGGTTATGTTTTGACTATGCTGGAAAAGGTGGAAAGAGACCCATGGAATCAAGTAAATAGTCTGAAATACTAATTTTCTTTTTTTTTTTTTGTCTCTGTATTCACTAAGGAGAAATAAAGGAGGATGACAAGCTGCTAAATGACTCATTTGGGGACTCAGATAGAGAGAAGCTGATGTGTGTGAGAATCATATGATAGGCAGTATGAAATAAAGTGAAATGCCATGCTGGTGCACTGCTTTAAAACACCACAACACAGCAGTGTTGTGATGCCTTTTATTGGACCAGCACAAGTTTTACAAAGCAGCTACTTGAGCTTCCAGATTATCAGGGGTTATTCATTAGGGCTTACTAATGTGAGGAGTTAGGAAGAGTGCATGTGTGACTAAGAAGGATGTAATGAGCTACTAGCTGGAATGTCGAATGAGCACCAAGTGCAACATTAACTAAACAGCATAACATTCCCAGTGAAACTGGAGAAGTTCTACTGGCTTGGCAAAATACATACTGGTGCACTTATATGAAGGGAAGGTAAAAAAAAATCAAGGAACTATAGGACTTTAAGCCATATGTAGGTCATGCTAAAGGTCACAGAAAAAATTAGAAGACATTTCAAAAGTAATAAGCAGTTCAGCATACTGGTGCCAGTGGTGTTTAACACATATGTAGTAGATATCATCACTAGGGTTATCTGGTTTAACATCACTTCATACATTATTCAAATCCACGATTCTAAGGATGTAGACAAAAGAGTACAACTACAGCAAATCAAACTTTTAAACAAAAACAACCAAGTGGTTGAAAAGTCTGCAACACCGGGTTTATTCACCAATGGTAGAACAAAGCAAGTAAAACTTTAAGTGCTTTTTATCTGCTCACTCGCAGACTTCTTCAGAAGTTACAAAATGCGATCAATTAAGCATACTTAAGTAGAAGAAACTATAAAAAGTGCGGGAAACTTTCACTAATTAAATAATTAATTAATTATACAGAAAGTAGGACTAGCAATGGGTTCACCTTGTGGTGCCAGCGTGTCCAATTTGGTCTTGGCCCACTGGGAAATAAATTTTGTACTTAATGACTCAAGTATATCTGAGTGTATATTATATTACACCAGATTTTTAGATAACATTTTTATTTTATTCAATGGTGATGAAGTAAAAGCTATTGAGTTATTAAATAAGTTTAATTCTTCAACAGATTTTTTTACAATTTACGCATAGTTTTAGTTCTGAATCTATTTCTTATTTAAATATTTGGTTAGTAAAAAACAAGGAGCTAAAGAGCTATACAGCTAAAATATTTTGGAAAAAAACATATTCAAACACGTTTTTGCATTTTTCAAGTTGCCATCCCTTCCACCAAAAAAGATCTGCAATCAAAGGTCAACTTGTGAGAGCTTCACGTATTTCGAGTTTGAATACAGATTTTGTTAGGGAATGTTTATTTTTGGAAGAAATGTTTATGCATCGAGGCTACCCCGAAGATTTACTTGACTCTTTAATAAAGGAAGTGACTATTAAAAGAGAAAACTTAATGTTAAAACCAATATTATCAATAAAACTACCATCTAACACTGGAAGTACCAGTTTAGAAATAGAATCTATAGTTCTACCTATAGAACAGGTAGTGCTGAGCGAACAACATTTAAAATGTAGTTTTATAACAACCTTTAATGTTCAAAGTAAGTCTATTGTTAAAACAGTACATAAAAACTGGGATTTATTTAGAGCTAACCATGAGCTTTTTGAACAGCTCGGCAGTAAGCCTTCAATAGATTTCAAGAGGGGGAGTAATTTAAAAACACTCCTGGAAAGGCGTTTTTTGAAGGTGCCTAGAATTACAGGAATGTTTAAATGTGAAAATTGCAATTATTGCAAGTTCATAGATGTGACAAACACTTTTGAAATTAACGGACACAAATATAAAGTAAAATCTAAATTTAACTGTAACACTAAATTCATTGTCTATTTAGCAAGATGAGTAGTGTGTTCCACTTTTTATGTGGGTAAAACGGAACGAAGGTTCCGTGAGAGAATTTATGAGCACATTTATGGTATTAGTCACAACAAAACTGACAATGCCTTAGCAAAGCATATTCATTTAAACACACAACATCATTTTAAATACATGGTCATTGACCAGTTTATTAATGACATCAGGGGTGGCCCAGCATCTTTCAAACTTGAAGAACTAGAATTAACTTGGCAGTTAAAATTGAATGCGTTAAACTTTCCAGGTTTGAATTAATTTTGTTCAATTATGAGTACATTAAAGCTTAAAAGCTTACAAAGATAGTTTTTTACTTTTAAGATACATTTTTCACAGAAATTTATTTTTAGATGTGTCAACCTTAGATATATTAATGATATTGTTTGTAAAGTATAATAGTATTTATGTATAATAGTTTATATATATATATATATATATATATATATATATATATATATATATATATATATGCCTTTTATGAAGGATTTTTTATGTATATATTAAGTTTTTTTAACATCAAAGATCAGGGTTCAAGTCAAGGTAGTTTCATTAATTAATTATTTAATTAGTGAAAGTTTCCCGCACTTTTTATAGTTTCTTCTACTTAAGTATGCTTAATTGATTGCATTTTGTAACTTCTGAAGAAGTCTGCGAGTGAACAGACGAAAAGCGCTTAAAGTTTTACTTGCTTTGTTCTACAATCTATTGGTGAATAAACCCGGTGTTGCAGACTTTTTAACCACTTGGTTGTTTTTGTTTAGATGTAGACCAAAGATCTAGATTGTAATATCTTAAGGATTTCTCTTTTTGACTGAGATAGTGTGATCTCAGTGTTGACATATGTTATGTAAATGTGTGTGTGTGTGTGTGTGTGTGTGTGTGTGTGTGTGTGTGTGTGTGTGTGTGTGTGTGTGTGTGTGTGTGTGTGTGTGTGTGTATACATGCACACATCCATCCATCTATTCATCAACAACCCCTAATTCCCATTTTTTGCACATGAGATTCGGGTGTCACTTCAGCAGTGACAGTCATCTAGAACCAAGGTTTACACCACTGAGTGGCTAGCCCTGCCACAGTAGTTCTTCCACACCACACTCTCTCATCAAAAAAATGTTTAAATTCAAAGTCCACAAATCTAACCACTAGTCCCAATTTAGATCCACCAGTTGCTACTATTGGTCTCAGTGGTGGATTAAGAATAGATGTGTGGACTTTTGGTGTTCTAAAATATTGAGAATTAAGGGTTTTCCCCATCTTTAGATAGTTTCTTAAGTCTTTCACTAATCCGAGGTCAAAAATAAGGTATACTAACCATACATCCAGCCTTCTGTACACTATCAAAATTTTATTATTGGTGGCTTCAGTTAAAAATTCGCCATCACTAAGGTATTGTACCATCTTCTGAAAGTATAATATTGAACTCATAATATCAACACCCCCCACCTTTGTGAGGATGCATAATACATATTGATTTATCTTTCTGCAAAGTGTATAGCAATTGTTTGTCTGCAACAATTAAATTATAATAAATATTACCCCTAGAAGCCTTCTGAGACCTGAAATCATACTTACAAAGTCTCTCAAATAACAACAGCAGGGGTGCTAATGGTGGGTTAAAAATACTCAATCTACTTACATCACTGGGCATATCAATATGCCCATTATCATTAAATAAAGTTGTAAATGTCATGGTCTATTGAAGAATTTTAAATTCTGTACAAGCCCTATTTTATCTGTAGGTCCTGTGGGAATAAAAGTGAATCTCTTCACAAAAAGGTCTCCAAATACTGATGTGATATACAAATGACAAGCCTATTACTCACTTCAGCATTGTCTGCAAGGCTTTCACAAAATAAAAGCCCTGTTTCACTACTCAGTGTCGTATGCACTCCTGAGAGGTGATCCCTGCTTAGAGTTCCATGATATAAATGATCCAATACTCTATGACCTCAAGTATAACTAGAAAATGGATATCCACTACTGCACCACTTTTTGGGGATTTGTTGTCCTTCTTTAAAGAAACAACTCATAAGGAAACCAAAGAACTTGGGATTTATTCTAAACCATTTGTCAACAACCCTCTGAGAGAAAGCAATATCTCTCACTGATATTCTTCAACTGGACTCTGACTCTCCTTAATGTGAAATAGAATTTATTTATTTACTTTTTTCTATTTATTTATCTAGGAATGTAATGATTAAAATCTTTTTCAGGCCTTTGTATATATTGTAAATAGTTTATCTTGGTTAAATAATTTCCACTAGTTATTAGATTGTTGTAATGTATTAATTCATTATTTTGTTATTAAAATAAAATAATAAAAATATTGATTAAAAAAATACTCTATGACCTCCTTCCCCTAAGTAGATCCATTGGTAAAGTAAATCTATACTACCACATCAACAACACCACATGACATGGCAAATCCTAGCATTTCCCCCATTTCTGGAAGAGACTCCCTTACCTGTCAAACAGAGTAGTTCTGTAGCAACCTTAAAAACTAGTCTCAATGGGGATATGTGGAAAAAGTCTATTTATTGGGTGACACTGTTAGTTTCCCACCAGTACTGGGTGATGTGGCTGAGCTTCTCTGTGTTGTCCTTGGCCATACATTTGGTAAGTTTCCATGGCCCTATTAACCCATCTTTTATTTATTAATGTTGTCATTCATTCATTTACTTCCAGTACTTCTTTATCCTACTCATAATCTTGTGGGGCTTCAGCATATCCAGTATTCAACAGGAGTAAGGCAGGAATCTAATTCTGGAAAGGATGTCAGTCCATCACAGGAATTCCATAACCTTACTCTTTCTTATTTTAAAGGAATTACTCTTAGCTGCTCATTAGTACACAATGTATTTATCATTGGTTTATTGTTCTTTACTGAACTGTACCTCATTTTTATTGTTTATTACACTTTTTAAAACATTTAAATCTAAATGTTCAATGTTTATGATTAAGCACTTTAACAAGCACTTATTGATTTATTAACTGTATGACTGATTAACTGAGTCACTCCTTAGAGAACTAAGTAAAAAATGAGGGTCTTATCATAGGTTCTGGAGAGAGCTAAAGCAGACCATCCACATTTTTTAAATTCCTGCCGGTATGGTAACATTGATGATTTATTAGGTTGCCTTGCTTGACATAATGAGAGGAATTTGAGATAAAACTTTGCAACAGCAGTATTATTTTAAGGAAATGTTGGATCGAATGTCTGGGTGCACATTACATTTGTACAATTATTGGGCACAAGATACAAACACAGTCTTGCTCTTAGCTCACCTTATTGAAAGGATCTCAAATAGAAGAGTTGGTTAATTTTATACTTCTTTGATTACTGTAAATATGTTTTTGGTGGTTATACTAGATGTTCAAGGGGGGTGTGGAGACATTAAAGCAGGTCTTTCTATATTTATCTTTCTTTAATAGGTCCATTTGCAACTCACTGGCTGTCAAAGCTGAACCTTTTATTTAGTCTGCCTTCATGTTAATTTTCATTCATATGATTGTTTTCATGTAAGTGTCCAGTCTGAGCTGCTGCTTAAGAAAGATCTAAAGTATATAGAACAGGCAGGGATATGTGCATATTGGAGGGGCCAGGTAGTCCTTATCTGCCTTAAAATCAATGTATATATGATGAGAATTTGTTTCACTCATTCTCCATTCATTAAAGCTCTACAGTTGTGAAGGTGGTTTTGCTTTAGTATGCATATAATAATTAATTCCTGTCTTTTCTTCTTTCTTGGGCTGGCTTATATCTTTTCTTTTTTAGCAGTTGTTTAGTCGTGTAGTCAAATCTGACATTTCATGGCCTCAAAGCCTTTAGAACACTAGACCTGTCTGTTAATAATTGCGTCTTTAAGCTCTTGCAAATTCATATTACTTTAGTAATGCTGTCCATTCACCTTAGCTTCCATCACCACCTTTTCCTTCTGCCTTCCATCTTTGATGTCTTCCCTAGTGAGTTTTGTCATTGCATTATGTGCCCAAGGTATCTGAGTTGTAGTTTCACTAACAGGCCTCCTAAAGGACAGCCTGGATTTATTTCCCTAAGTATTGACTGCTTTGATCTTCTTGTATCTATAGAATTCTCAAAAGTTTACTCCAACACCAAAGTTTAAAACCATTAATTTTGTCACACATGCTTATAGGCCAACTCTCACAACCAAATGGTAACCTTAGGAAAAACATTGGCCTGGACCCATAAAAGCCTGCTAAGCTTGTATGTTTGACAATCAGAGTTGACCAAGCAGTTTGCAATTCAGGAAACAACAGTACATGTTGTGGCCTGCTGCAAAACAAGCGAGCCAAATGTGCTAATGACTGTATAAATAGTTGAGGCTCATACTAATGAAGCAGTAAATCATGATGGAGCTATTCAGAAACATATAAAACGAGCATGAACATGTCACACTCATTTTGGCTTTGAATTCTAATACATGCTAGAATACAGCCACAGGAAAATGCTTAAAAATGTTAAGGGTTGCTGCAGTCATTATAAATCTGTATGTGCAACAGGCTTTCATACAAGGTGCTTCTGCTGCTGCTGGCAAACCTTGACCTAGAATGCATAGGATAATTAGACCATGTTTGACGTACCATGGAGTGCATGAAATAGAAATAATAGTGCACGACAGAATGGACAGGGATACTATACATGAAATACTGGGCATCTTTCATCCTCAGTTGAAGCTCTCTAGGAATCACGGAAAACCTATCCCACTGAAAACTAAGGTATACATAGCTTTACATATACTAGCTACAGGCACCTTTCAGCAACCCATAGGGAATGCAGTGGACGTGTCACAAATCTCTGCCTCAAGAATATTCCTCTAGTTTCTCAATGCAGTGCTGCAACATGTGGAGGAGTCTATCTGGTTTCCACACACCCCAGTAGAGAGAGAGAGATCCTATCCTGCAAAATTTCTGAGTCATAGTCCATTTCCTTAAGGTACTGGGGGCCATAGACTGTATCCACATTGAAATCAATGCCCCCACCTGGTGAACTGGGAAGGAGGTGCATAAACAGAAAAGGTTTTCACTCCAACTGTTAGGTAATCTGCAATGCACAAGGTACCATTTTTAGTATATATATATATATATATATATATATATATATATATATATATATATATATATATATATATATATATGGGTCACCCTGGCAGTTTCCATGACTCTCACATATATCACACTTGTGACCTGTACTTACGGTTTTCTGAGGGCAACTTTCTACAAGGAATATCTAGTTGGTGATGCACTAGGACCTTGGCTCATGAATCCTATAAGAAACCCACACAACCCTTCTAAACAAGATTACAACATTGCACATGCACAGATGAGAAATATCAGAGAGTGTAGATTTGGCCTGCTTAAATCAATGATTGTTAGAACCAATGGAAGGATTTTATTTTAAATAGTTTATTAATGTGGGTGACATAGCATGGTGCATCCATGTGAAAGTGCTTACTGACCTACTTTGTATTTTCTTTGTTTATTTTGTTAAAATTAAAGTTTTATTTAACCTGAGCTGTGCTGCTGTACTCGTGGGATTTTTTACTTGGACATAATCATAAATGTCTATGTTGTCTAGACAACCTTATGACTACAAACAAAAAGAAAATTAATTAAGGCATGAATGACAAATTGCAATCCAGCAGTACAAAGAAAAAGGTTATTTGCCGTAGACATACATTGCCTGCTCACTGTTGTGCATCAGACATAAAGCTGCCTAAGCTAGACAACCCAACAGGGGCCAGGGCAATCTCAGCCTCACCTGCAGAAGGGTCTGAGCAAGCTACACTATATAAGAAATACTAACGAACTACTACTTCGTCTACAAGTATGACCACAACAACTCATAATAGTGTTGAATTTAAGCAAGCTAAACAAATCTGAAAATTATTACATATCCTTAAGAAAACATGACAGTTGACTAAATAAGCATTAGCTGGCCACTGTCTCCATAACACATAGGCAACCCTAAATCACAAAAGTATACAAAAAGCAGGGTGCAGTCAGTGCAAGCCTGACACAAAAGAAGTGTGTGCATGTGAGAAATGAGGTCAGTGCAAATATGTACTATCAGGGGCAGTATATCTAGATGTAAAGAAGTCAGTTTTGAAGAATGTTGTTTGTGTGTGTGTGCGTGTGTGTGTGTGTGTGTGTGTGTGTGTGTGTGTGTGTGTGTGTGTGTGTGTGTGTGTGTGTGTGTGTGTGTGTGTGTGTGTGTGTGTGTATGTGTGTGTGGTGCCATGGTCAATGTGAGGTGTACTATATGTGGGTCTGCAGGAACACAGGAACAGCATTTATGCTAGCACAGGATCCAGTTCATAATTTATGCTACCAACCACATAAGCTACCTCTGCTAGGAGTTGCACTGCTAGTTCCACAGTCCTGGCTAGAAGTAGGGGGGCTGCTACCTGAATGTACACAATGTCTGCTGGATGAGCTGTCATTGCAACTAGCTCCACAACCATGGCCACATGCTCGACCAACTTAGGGTGTGGACACATCCACCACTGAAATAGCTAACATCTGACAATGTACTGGCTGTTCAACCTTGTGGATGCTGCTCCTCCCCAAACCAGATGTTCCATAAAAGACACTGCATGGTCTAGTGTGTCATTCATCATGTCCAAGATGTGACACACACATGGTTTATGAAGTCCAGCATGTCAGAATATACAACATATAGTAATTAAATCTATAACCACTTGCTGTAATATACAAATAACAACAGCCATGCAACCAAGAAAAATTTTTATTAACAAAGTTAAGCACTTTCGTTCCTAATGTTATGGAACTTTGTCAGAACAAGGTATCAAAATTAAAAATTGGCTATGTATGTATACATTTAAATGTCATGTGATAAAACCAACCAATTATAATGCATAGTCAATTAAATAATTCAGTCACAATCAGGCACCATAATACTTTAATTTTAAGACTGACTTTATAGAGCAGGTTCCATTCAACACAGAAAAACTAATAGCATCTAATCTAAGTTGCCATTTTAATTCACATTTCTCCAGATGCTCACCTAAAATAAAACTGCAAGGGTTGCTGTTTACCTGCTCAATTACTAAAAAAAATAAAGTGATGCATCTTATATGCTTTAATATGTTTAAATAAGGCATTGGTAATTTTACCTATCGAAATATCCAACAGATGTTCATAAATAAGATCTTTCAATTTTCTGGAAGTTTTTCCCACATAAAAAGCAGGACATAAATAACACTTAGCTAAATAAATGACTTGTTTAGAATTACATGAAAAGTGACAGTAAATTCTGAAATTTGTCACATAAAATAATAACTGGACATTGGGAGCAGTAACCACATCCAAACATCCCCTTTACCTATTTCATATTTCTAACAACCATATCTTTATTCTGTTCCAAATAATTCTTGAAGGATCTATCTTTTTTATAAATAACCAAAGGATGTTCAACAACTTTTTCTAATAAATTCTTATCTGTTAAAAAAGATCCCAATTTTTATTTAGAACATTCAAAATGGCTTTACTATCAAGTGTGTATGTAGTGACAAACAATTTATAGCTCTCATATGCACATTTATATTTAATAATTCTAAAGGGTTACTATTATTCAAGTTATTTAAACCCTATATAATAGATAAACGCCATTCCTTCTTTTTAATGCTACTTAATCTCTAATCTCAGAAACAAAACTAGCTGGACAGCCCCTTTTATGAAACATATCCACTAGAATGTCACATTCCTTATAGAAAGCTCTGTATAAGAAATCATTCTGGCTAATCGGACTAATTTTCCTGTTATGACCACCATCTTTTGATACTTAGATGCCAGATATTAAAATGTAAAAATTAATTAGAAAATGTAGATTTTCTATGGATACCTGACCAATACCTTTGATTTTCAAAATCTTTTCTCAACTCAATATCCAAATACACAATTTTTTCTTTACTATAATGTGTAACTTTCAGAAATTCGAATGTATTATTAATGTATTTAATAAATTCTTCTAGCTTGCTAGGGGTATCTACCCATAAAATAAATATGTCATCTAAAAACCTTGTATGTAACACACAAGAATTATTAAGTTCACTATTGAATACTTTCCTAGTGCCATGACAAAATTAGTGACCGCTTCCATAGCAACTTCATTTTTCTGTCTAAAAATTGACCTTCAAAATAAATAAAACTGTTCTTTAACACTACTTCCATTAACACTGTGATTGCATTGATTTTATCAGGATGTAAACCAACATGTTCAAAAATATATTCTTCAAACCACTGAATGTCCACATCATATGGTATTACAGAATATAAGCTTTCACATCAATGATTACAAAGGTTGCATCAGCCAGGAATTGTACCTCATTTAACTTACTTAAAAAGTGCCAGAAATCTTTACAATTATGTAATATTTTTTCCATAACAACTTTTAAGGTTTTATCCAAAAATGTAGCCATATAAAAAGTCGTAGACCTGGTAGCATCAACAAAAGGTGTAAACTATGGATTCTCTAGGCACTTATGAATCTTGGGGATCCCAAGAATACCAGTGATAACTGGTTTTTCATTTTTCATAAACTCACACTCACTTTTTTGAGATTTTGCCCTGCAGTAACATATTCTCCAGTAACATGTCCATTCTAGAAAAAAGCTATGTTAATTTCATTATGAGATACTTCTACATATGAGTCATCAATTAATAAAGCATTTATACACCCAGTATAATCCTCACTGTTCATTATGATCAGCCCACCCCTTTGTCTGGTTTCATAACTCTAATATTTTTATCATTGTAAATTTCCTTAAATAACATGGTTTTCCAACCAGACATATTATAAAAAATTGTCCACACTTGGTTGATTCAAAATATCCCTTACATCCAGTTCACAAATTCTCTCAAATACTTGCAAGTTATGATTCAAGGGGGGGGGGGGGTTGAATAAGCTAGGTCTAAGCAAGGCATTGTTGTACTCAAACCATTAACAGAACACCATAATGATAAATTTACATGTATACAATTTTAAGTCCATTAAAACATCCACTAAATTAGATCTTCTCGCAGATACAAATGTAAGACACCTGGATAAGGTGCTCCCATGGCTAGCGTCAATGTGTCTCAAAGAATAGTTAGAAATTTTGAGGTCTTCGGAATCATTGCAGACTACCTTAACTGATTCATAACAGTCATTAATGGTTACAGAACAAAGTGTATATTTTTTGTAAACTTTCTTCTTGGTCTTGGCGCCCTGCCTGAGAAAAAAACGTTGTCACTCACCTAATGCTTCATGGTATTCCTTCTGTAACTCTTGCTCCATAAATGCTCTTACCCCCTCACTGCATCTTCTTCCAAAACAACTAGCTCATTATTGGGTCATATATATAAATTAGGTGACATCACAGCCTGCTCATTTGCCATTAGATGATTGTATCCATCAACGGAATGATTACCGTGGGAACCAGGTGGTGCAGGATAAGCTTTACCTTTCATACAGTAATCTTAGTCTCTTTTCAGTTTTGTTACTCTTCACTGCATAATTGACGCATAGGTTTTATCAGTCCTGGAGAAAATATTATGATAGCTGGCACTGTGATTCATGGACAACAGGTCATCACAAATCGACCTACTTAAAGCATCTATTTCATTAGATAGTTACTCTGGTGATCTCTTCTGAGGACCTGGTGGAACTTGCCTGTGCATCCATAATGGTCCTGCCATTACTCTGGCAGATGCTGACACACCAACATCAGGGGAGGGTGGAAAGCATGCATTCTTTGAGCAATTCTGCCAACACTACTGTGTGTACTTCATCCTCATAAAATGTAGGAAAAGATTCTGCCATCTCTACAATTTGGGCAACCACAGTACCCTGATTAAACATGTCCCCACTGACCTGTCTACTCTCAAATGGCTCTGTGTCATGGGTATGCATAGGCATAATGACTGTGCCCAAGCTGTGGGGAGGGGATGTGGGAGCCCCACTCTCCATATCAGACATACCCTCTGCAACCCCAGACTCTGCTCATCCATCACCAACATTCTTATTAGAGGCTGCTGATCCTCTAACATCAGGCAGAGGGAGGCCCACGGTGGTGGTGCCAGCTTCACTGGTGAATACATCAAGAAAACAGAAAAATAAAAGAAATGCAATGATAATTACAATATAGCACCTACATCTGAATAAAGCAACAACACATGCAAATGCAAATAATTTTATATATATCCATCCATCTATCCACAACCCCTTTTACCCATGTTTACACATGGGGTCAGGGTGTCACTTCAACACTGACACTCATCTAGAGCCAAGGTTTACAGATATAGATATAGATATACATATAATCGTCATCATCAACCCCCTTTTTACCATTTTTTCTCTACATGGGGATGGGGTGTCATATTAAATGCCACCATCTCTCTCAATTCAGTGCTACACTCCTGCCTTCTTTGACAATCATGCCTGACTGATGAAGGTCTTCTCTCACACAATACATCCAACTCTTTGCTGGACACCCTCATTTCCTCTTAACTTCTTCCTGCCTGTCTCAAATTTTCTTCACCAGATTATCTTCTGCTTTTCTGCACATGTGAAGCCTTAGGATTTTGATGTATAACAGCTGTTATTCAAAAGGGGTGGTGTATCTCGCTTACTGTAAATATTGCTGGACATATTGCATCGGTAAAACCGAACGTACTTTGAGACAACGTGTGTATGAACATAATTATGACATCAATAGAAAAAGAGAAACTAATGCCCTGTATAGGCACAGTCTGGTGTGCGCACAGTCTAAGTTTTGGGTCCTGAAAAAGGTGGTTCCCGGTGATAGGGGTGGGGATTGGGATAATATGTTAAAATATAGAGAAATGATATGGTAGTTAAAACTGGACGCCTACCCCACCCAGTATGAATGATCATATTTCACTTCCTCCTGCCTTAAAAATGAAGGCGTCTAAGCCTAGAAGGGCTAAAAAATAAATTATGTGTACACATTCATTACTATGTCTATTGTAAAACCATGTTAACTTTTTATGGCTGTTTCCTATATGTTGTAATGGATGTTTTCTTGTTTGTTCTACTTTTATGAGTAGTTTTGGGGTTTGAACAAGATCTTTCATATGTATTTGTATCTTGATATACACTGAAAACAAAAGTACTAAAAGTACAAAAACTGTTTTTTTTATAAAAACTGTTTTATACAGCGAGCACTGTTTAAATAACTTCATTAAATAATACAGTTTTTTTTTAATTCTAGTTCATTGGCACCATTTGTATAATTAATTAATTACTTAATTAATGTTTTATCCAACGGAAGATGAGTATGTATTATATAAAAATGGGTATAGAGAAGGGTTCTGTTTATTCTGATGAAGTCTTCTGTAAGAAGATGAAAGCGCTTAATCTGTTGGTTTAATATCAGAACTGTTGATTTTGTTTTTATTGTTTGCCTCATTCTGGTGCCTACTTGCTGGAGGAATTAAACTTCAATTTTTATCCATGTGAACTGGTGTTTCTACTGATACTATCGTGCAGTCAATTGTTGAGGAGGGACAGCCTTTATAGGAGCTCTGTGTGACTGGTTTGTGTTTTTGGTGATTTGGAACCAGTGTTTTCTTGGATTACTAGTTTTTCTACACAGCCCCAAACCACCATAATCTGTTCTCTTTCATCTTTTCTGCAACTGGAGCTATTTTGGTTTCTGCTCTTACATCCTTATTTCTTCATCTGTCCCACAGTGTGCATCCTACCACCCATCTTCAGCACTTAATTTCCATCACCTTTAGCTTCATCATCTGCTCTGCATGTACTGCCCAAGTTTCTGTAGCATACAGTAATACATGTCACACCACTGTTTTTCACACCTTACTTTTGGATTCTTTGGCATTCTTCTGTCACACTCTATACCTGTCACTCTATGCCAGTTGGCTGCAGCCCTCTGATTCTAACTTTGATCTCTTCATTCAGACATCCCTTCTCCTTAACCACTTCTCCCAGATACTTGAATCTGTTAACCTGCTCATCATCATATGTATCAGTGATATTCTGGTCTTTCATTTACAGTTTTTCCGTATATTTCTGCTGCGTCATATCAATATATTCTGTATTTGGCAGGTCCCTCCCATCCCACTTTTGTCTTTTATCATTCCCGTTTTACCTGCAAGTTTCCCTTAATATCACTAATCTTGAATAGCTCTCTTGTCCTACCCTTTTTTATTGTTTTCTTTCAGTTCTTTGCACTTCTGATTTAATGCCACCTTATATCTCCTTGCTATTCACTGAAAATCTGCATTCAGTTCATACCTCTCAACTGTACCAAATTCCTCAGAAAGTACAATTTTAGGGCTCGAAATAATAGAGTGCCACAAACTCCCAAGTGGCCCTTTTAAATCCCAGTTTCATTTTTTTATATTTATTTTTATTTCCCATGTGTTTGCTGACATCATCATGTAGCACCAATGTGCCCCACGGTATCATCAACATGCAATCTTGGACTTGGTGACATCAGAGCCATGACAGTCCTCTGAGTGATCTGATTGGTTAGAACAAAGGGAGAAAGTGTGCTTCTGTGCAATAAAGGCTGTGACTGCGATTCTGACTGTCTGTCCCTATAGCAGGCGCTGCCAGACAGATTTGTTAGTCATTACTTTCATTGGCATTGCAGGCTACTTTTTTTTTTCTTATGAGTTTGAAGGGAATGGATCACCTGAAGCAGCAAAAGAAGTACTGAGCAGCAGAGCACTGCTTTCGGGATTCAGGGCAGGCAGAAGCAAGTGCATCGAGCATAACATCGATTGATTGACTCCTCCAGGCACACTGCCCTTTTACAGGATGGGAAGAGCATTGTAAGTAAAATTAAAAAAAAAAATAGAAATTATTTTAAAATGATTTATGTGATGGCATGGCAGTGGCAATCTCACTGGCAGTCAGTGTGTGAAGGAGCAGGAGCATTCATATCTTTTGCAATCAGCGGTTTCTGATTGTAGCAGCAGCGGTAAAAAAAAGTTAACTCAGTCAGAACTCAGCAGAAAGTTGTAAAGATGTTATTTGTTATGTAAATGCCATTGATTATCATTGCAATGGTGAATTAGGCAGATGCAGCACTGTAGAGAATCAGTGTGCAGGGACAGGAAGAAGCTCACTGGTTTAACTTCTTTGTTGTTGCACCTTTTTGTTTTTGTAGAGACAGTTAATCTGTGTAAGCACACCCAATCTACTTTAGCACATGATCACAGGCATCACACAAGTCTCTGTAGTTTGTGAAAAGGATACAATTATTTAAAGAAATAATAAGATATAGGTTTATGATAGTTGTAATAAGAAAGACAGAAAGAATTGCAGTTAATAATCATGCCATAGCTCTTGTTCAGGTAACATACTGATGCAAAACCAGTTCTATTAATCTTTTTAGGTAAGTCAGAGTATTAGTTTACAAAAATGTTTGCTGAGTTGGTGTCTTTAGCCTCACATTATTTT
The DNA here is from genome assembly GCF_019279795.1 of Protopterus annectens. NCBI lineage: Eukaryota > Metazoa > Chordata > Ceratodontiformes > Protopteridae > Protopterus > Protopterus annectens. The sequence goes on from NC_056733.1 coordinate 816,308,476, forward strand.
TGGTTTTGCAGAAAAATTTGAGCATATCCTGGCTGCATAGAAAACGTAATGCTTTTACAATGTTAGTTAGATCAATATGCATTATGACCTGTGCATACCTCTCAAGTGTACCTGATTACTAAGAAAGTTCCTCATTTTGAGTCATAAAAACTGCATGATGTTGCTCATTGTTCCCCCATCGAAAGGGTGTCACACATAGTGTTAAGATTTTTTTAACTAATATCCATGGGAAATAATACTGAAGCATATTAATTCATCAAAATATGTTTTTGTAAGTATAAAGTGACAGTAAGTATAAAGTGACAGATTTTAACCATCCTGTGAGCTTCCTAGCTGAAATAGTTAGTAAGCTGCTAATAATTGTTCCACATTTTGCCCTTAGCATGTGTCCTCAGGGTCTGGTTGCTAGGATCACATAAATAAAATACCATTGTTCTGGTTATATTTTGTATTACTTTGCCTGTTTTTCAGGTTGTGTTTGCATGTTGGTATCCCACAATTCCATCAGAGTGGGTGGGGGTTACATCATTATGTATGCAAATTTTATTTTAATCATTGTCCAAATTTTTGGCCAATTGTATCTACTTTTCATGGGCCTTTGTCCAGATTTTTGATGTTTCCAAGTTCAGAGGTATGACTCAGTTTGACATATTTTACTTTAAACCCATTGTCCTTTGTTCTCCTCCTTTGTCGGCCACTTCTGAAGTCTCTACAAATAGCCATTTTACCTTCTTAGTTTCCTTTCTGTTTGGAATATTTTTAATGCCACCTCCTAGACTATATTATAGACTTCTGTCTATAGTTCTTCAGATACTCTATCCACCAGGTTTAATCCCTTAAATATATTCTTTGCATCCATATCCATGTAATATAGTTGAGCGCATGTCTCACTGGCCTGGATGCTTTTCTTGTTTCCTTTAATTTAATTCTAAACTTCTCAATATGAACCTAATGACAGAATGACAATCAGCTCCAGGTATGATTTTTACCATGACTGTATAAATAATTTCCACCTCTGTCTACAAAGTATATAGTCAGACTGATTTCAGTATTGATCATCTGATAACAACAATGTATAAATCTATCTCTTTGGCTGTTGAGAGTTTTTGCTTTGACTAGTAAATTGTTTTGACAGAATTCTACTAGTCTATGCCCGCTTCATTTTCTACTCTAAAGCCAAACCTGTCCATTATTCCAGTTGCACTTTGACTACCGTCTTCAGCATTCCAATCATCTATGATGACTATAACATCTTTTATGGCACTATTTGCAAGAGTTAATCAATTCCTCTTAAAATTGGTCAACTTCTTCCCCTTCAGCATCTGTAGTTAAAGCATAAACTCAGAAGCGAAACTATGGTGGGGCAAAGGAGACATCTATTCCCAGAAAAGGTATTAGAGGGCAGTCTAATTCCAATAAGAAGACTTTTTTTTGTCCTCAACTCACAGAGGACCTTTGATTTGTATATTCAGTATTTTTTTTTGCTCATCAACTTAGAATCAAGGGGTGCCAGATCATGGAAGTACACTGGGTTTTAGAGAAGCTAGCTATGGCACTGCATAAACTTATCACTGATATGCTGAATGGCTTACCTTTGAGTCTGACTGAAATCATGCTATCATTTTTGGGGTATTAACCAACCACTAACTTTGACATGATTTATTAACTGAGGGTACTCTGTTTCTTCTGGAAGATTCTTGACCACAGTGGAATTCCAGTAGTAGCGTTAGTACATTCTAAATGAGCACTCTACCAATTATGGTGCTAGGATACAGAAATCTACAGGTGAAAAGCAATGGTATGCAGAAACTGACTGCTCCCACTAATTTCTGTAATGCTGCAACTGGGGGGAGGAGTTCTCTCAGTTACAGGTTCCTTTAGTTATATGATTATCTGGAGGCATCAAACGAGGGCATGCCCAAAGTTTTAGGTTTACAGACCTCTTATTGCCTGACCACAGCAACATAACAATATCATATTACATGAGCACTCCAGTCTAAGGCTTAAGCAAAAGGCCCATCATTTGTTATGCCTCTGTGATATAAAACTGCAAATGGATTGCCCTAAAACACGTGCAGTTCCAGTAATTTATAATTCTAAAATATCTTTATCTAAGGCTGACCAACATAGATACCCACCTGGGGATGATACACTGTGTCACTTCTTCCATCCCCTTAGTTACATAAAATATAAAAACTGCAACCCTCAAACACAAACACGAACATACAACAAGAAAATGAATGATACAAGTTCCTTGAGTGGGTTGTGAACCTACTCCACAGAGAATATCTTTCTGGCCTAGGTACCCAGCTGGATCACCAAGACAGTTGTGAGTTAGCATGTCCTTAAGCACATTGTTCTTTTAGTTGAATACCTGGTGATAATTGATTCCAAACTCACTTTGCATGGCTATCAAAACTCAAATTACATGAAAAGCATCATTGTTTGAACTGGGAGAATACTTTAATTTGAAACGGTGTTTTGAAAATGTCACTGCACTTCTGTAACTTGCTGGATAGTATGTCTGAGGAATAGTGTCAGCCTTTGGAAGCCATGAACCTTAGAGATGAGCTTATGAGTCTATGGAATACATTTTAATGTCATGACGTGGTAGCATTTCTTATTGCCTATCGTTTAGTTTTCAAGTATATAACCAAATGGCCTTCACAATGCTAGACTTTCATAATTTATGGTGATATTTTCTACATCTGATATATATGTACAAAAACTGCTTGTGAAAGACATTAATAAGTGACTTACTATGACATCAAAGGGAACTTTATTCTATTATCTTGAAAGGCACAGTATAATGTATCTGTCACTTTTTTTCCTTCTACTGTTATTTATTTTAACATTACCCAGTCTGATGTTAGCACCACCACCAACCGTGTGTCCTAGGCATACCCCTTAAAGTAAAATTGGACAAAACATTACCTTATCAACCACAGAGACATCATTTCCATGTAAACAACAAGAAAGGTAATACAACAACAGTTCTTGGAGCCTTTCCAAACAGTTCATGTTTGCCAGTGCTATGCTTGTCTAGTAAAGAATCATAGGAAGTCTGTGCTAAATGTTTAACAAAGATTACAGAGAGCAGAAGATGCTTATCAAATCTTCACATAAAGGAATTGTGCTGTGCCGTCAAAGCTTAGCTGAAAACACACATCCAAATGCTTTCAGCAGCAATGAAAAATACTATTTATGCTTCCATTTCTTTCCAGCCCATTGCCTTCAGTTCTGGGGAAAGAATAATGTTAACATATCATAAACCACACAAAGAAACAAAAGTACTTTAAGTATAATAACTGTAGAACAATGTTATTAGTGATGTAATTCTGCCTGACGCAGAGAATACTAGTTTGCTTAATGACAGAGTGATCCAACATGGTTTTCAGACTAAAATGTTTCATGTTGTGAATAAGAATGGTATTATACGAGATGAGATGCATCCTTTTCATAGCAATGTAATTAGGACATGCATAACAGAAGTATACATTATCAGTTTTTAGGCTGGCTTTGTATTGTAGGATGCATACCCACTAGCCGATATAATTTAGTGCCAGGTGATGGGAGAAAGGTAATTTGAACCCTTTGTCAACATGCCACATAATAATGACACTCATGACCACTAAGTAGAACTTAAAAGACATCTATTTCAGATTCTTAAATGCATTCCCTATCACAGGGAAGCAATACCTGCTGGGAAAACAAAAAGATCATTAAGGCATTTCATATAGGGTTAACCATAACATTCAGGTCTATATTACTTTGTCGAAAACACAAATAAGCGAATACCTCTTTGTCGAACCCTTTTCAGTGAGCCATCACTTTGTCAAGTTGGCAGTAAAAAGAAACTTTTCTCAGGGGAAAAAAACAGTTGGCCGACCAACCAAGCATCACAAAAATAACAACATTTAAAAACCAGCTGTGCCCCCACCCCCCTAACTAAATGTACCAACTCCAAGATCACACTACAGTGGGGAAAAAGGCCAACTCACAATGATGGCCTACTGTTTCTTTCCCCTGGTAAAATTTTCATTTAAATGCCAGTTCGACAAACTGCCACTTCAATGAAAAGCATTCAGCAAAAAGGTATTTGCTTATTTGTGTTTTCAACAAAGTGAAGTAGACCCTAACAGTCACAGAAGATCTAGAGAGCAGATGCAGAAACAACCTTGTAGCAAACGGGGAAGGGGATTGTTGTTATCCCTTCTTACTGCACATCCCACCAGCGGATGAGCAATGATCAGGATCGGTCCCTAGTCCCTAATGTGTTGTCCATTCAACACATAATACATTATTAAATAGCACAGAGCTGGTGCTTGTCCATTACTTTTCCAGCCTGCATATCCTACAGGATCATACATTTGACTCTGTGTTTGTTTGACTGTTTTCTTTCTGGGATTTGCAACCTTGCTACCATCAAGGTAAACCTTGATAATCGGATGGGCATCCTCAAATTACACTTGTTCTATCCTGTCTTGCCTTTCTTGACACTGGAAGGAACATTTAAATAGAAGTTTTTGGCTGGACTCATAATGATCTGCAGACTAATTGCCTAGTACTTGACTATAAATCTATGACCCTATCTGTAATGTGTATCATGTTCTGCAGTGAGACCTTGGGAGAAGCCATTCTGAAAAGAGTGGAATTGCTTTACCTCACTGAATTATTTTAATATCTTAGTTTGTTTGTTTATTTATTTATTGATTAGTTACAATATTTTGATGAGTGCAATTCATTTGGTCAAGCTTATCATTTGTTTCTGAATATTTTTCTGTCAAACTCATCAGATTTTTGAGGACAGCAATAGTTGCAGTGTTGAACATTGCATGTAAGTAAGAGGGATTGGGTAGTAATGCTGAAACGTTTACTTGTAACTAAAGGTTTTTGTCATTGGTGTATGTGTGTGTGTGTGTGTGTGTGTGTGTGTGTGTGTGTGTGTGTGTGTGTGTGTGTGCGTGTGTGTGCGTGTGTGTGTGTGTGTGTGTGTGTGTGTGTATGTGTCTGCGTGTGTGCATGTGTGCGTGTGAGTGCTTGTGGGATAGGGTAAAAGTAAGGGCTAGGTAAGGGGGATAGATGAAATGTGTGAGTGTGTGTGTGTGTGTGTGTGTGTGTGTGTGTGTGTGTGTGTGTGTGTGTGTGTGTGTGTGTGTGTGTGTGTGTGTGTGTGTGTGTGTGTGTGTGTGTGTGTGTGTGTGTGTGTGTGTGTGTGTGTGTGTGTGCATGTGTGTGTGTGTGTGTGTGTGTGTGTGTGTGTGTGTGTGTGTGTGTGTGTGTGTGTGTGTGTGTGTGTGTGTGTGTGGGGATGTGTGTGTGTGTGTGTGTGTGTGCATGTGTTTATGTGTGTATCTGTGTGCATATGTGTCTGTGTGTGGGTGCGTATGTGTGTAGGTGTGCATATGTATGTATGTGTGTGTGCGTTTGTGCCTGTATGTCTGTGTGTGTGTAGGATCAGGGGCATTGACTTTCTGCAAAACCACTGATGTAAGGTTAATGCTGCTCAACGCCAGAAGTCTAAACCTCAAGATGCACGCACTCGAGGCTCTCCTCTGTATGGAGAATATCGATATCTGTGCAGTAACAGAAACCTGGTTCAAGGCTCCCAAGAGCACCCCAGCACTACCAGGTTATAACTCATACCATGCTTTTCGGCCCCAAAACTCGGACCGAACCACAAAAGGAGGGGGAGTATCCATATTCATCAAAGATACCCACACCTCCAAGTTAGTGGCACTGCATGAAGCATCGGAGACCATCCATGTGCAACTAACAGTGGGCAAAACCGCCTTTCAGTTTGTAGCCTGCTACAGACCACCCTCCCAAACTCAGGAACCCCACTCGGCTTTCCTGAGAACACTGAAGAATATGAAGGTCTCTCCAAACACCATTATATTGGGTGACTTCAACTACCCAAACATAGACTGGGAGCACTACTCAAGCCCCAACACCCTCACCCAACGGTTCCTAGAATTTATAAACTCAAATATTATGGAACAACTGGTCACCACTCCCACAAGAGGGGAAAACATATTGGACCTGATCATCACCAACATGGGGACTCAATGTTCCATACCAGAGGTATACCCCTCATTGGTAAGATCTGACCATAAATTAATCTCACTGGACATCCATATCCCGTCCCCACCCCCAGCCAAGGAAACCATGGTGAAGAACTTCTCAAAAGCAAACTTCACACTTCTCAAAACTGAGGTGGAATTCTTCAAAGCCCCCGGGCCAGTGGAACATACGGCCCAAACCGCAGAATCCTTTACAAATGCTTTCTATGGACACCTACAGGAATGCATGGAACGTACTATCCCAAATAAAACCAAGACTCATTCCTCCAAAGGCAGGAGACCTGTCTGGTGGACCCCAGCCATAAATAAGCTATACAACAGAAGGAAGAAGCTACTACATGATAGAGCAAAATCCCAAAAAGGGAAGGCATCTCTGATCAGTACTAGCAAGAAATTTTGATCCCTCATAAAATCATCTTAGGCCAGCTTCAAAAGAAAAATTGCACAAGATGCTAAAGATAATCACAAGGCCTTCTTTAGTTATGTCAGGTACCTAAGTGGCAACTCCCAGATATGCTCTGAGTTAGTTCAAAATGACAAAAAAATACACTGAACCCACAGACATTGCCAACATCCTGGCAGACAGGTTCAGTGCAAACTTCCCCCACCCTTCCCCCTCAAAAGATCAAATGTCTATCCCAACAGAGTGTAGCCTCCCTGACATCACAGATGCACAGGTGAGAGCTGCCCTCTCCAAAGCAAAAAACACAGAATCAATGGGAACGGACGGTGTCCCGGGCTGCGTCCTACATGAACTGCAAGAAGAACTGAACCCTCACATAAAGTCACTGTTCAATCTCAGCCTTACTACAGGATATGTACCCAAGGAATGGCATACAGCAACAGTGGTCCCACTCCACAAAGGTGGTGCCACAATGGACACCGGAAACTATCGCCCTATAAGCCTGACTAGCCTGGTCTGCAAAGCTATGGAGCGTATCATCATGAAACTCATAAACAAAGACATTGGGAACATCCAAACACTGTATCCTACCCAATTCGGCTTTGTTAAGGGCAGATCTTGCCTCTTGAACCTGGTCAACTTCTTTGAAATAGTCACCAAGGCCATCAATGAAGGGAAGGTAGTCCACACAGCCTACCTGGACCTCGCAAAAGCCTTCGACACAATACCCCACTCGGGCATCATAAATAAGCTCACCAGCTTAAATATCAACCCCTGTGTCACAAGATGGGTTGCAAACTGGCTCAGGGATAGAACCCACATGGTCAGAATTGCAGGTGCCATGTCAGACTCTAAACCAGTTACAAGTGGCATCCCATAAGGCTCAGTCCTTGGACCTCTCTTGTTCGGTATATATTTCTCTGAGGTACAGGCTAACATGGGAGGACTATGGCTGACCAAGTTCGCAGATGACTACAAACTGGGTGCCATAATCGACTTGCCGACTGACACAAGCATCCTCCAAAAGAGTCTCACAGAGACGGATAACTGGTGCCAGAGCCATGGCCTAAAGCTAAATGCCAAAAAGTGCATAGTCATCCCCTTTGGGAAAAACAAAGTGCCCACAAATTACCACATAGGTGGTAATCCATTAAGTACAGAAGAAGTAATTAGGGATTTGGGGACCCAAGTAGATAGCAATCTCTCCTTTGATAATCACATTGCCAAAGTGGTTAGAAAGACCTTCTATATAGCCCACCTTATCACGAAAGGGTTCACATCTAGATCAAGAGAGGTCATTGTGCCCCTCTACTCATCACTCATCAGGCCCATAATTGAATACAATGCCCCATTTGGGATGTACCTTACCCGACACCTGCAGCAACTGGAAATACCCCAAAAGTACCTCACCAAGAGGATCAAGGGACTCAAACAGATGCCCTACGCAGTTAGGCTAAAGAAACTCCAGCTCTACTCAGTTGCTTACCGCCTACTCAGAGGCGATCTGTGCCTGACGTATAAAGCCATGTCCAACCCAGAATTAATGGACATGCTCAACCTCAGGAAATCCAAATCCCTTAGAGCTACACGCTCCAGGGACTTAAACCTCAGCACAGAAATAAATAGGACATGCTGGAGGGACAGATTCATATCCCAGAGGCTCCCCTCACTCTGGAACAAAATCCCAATCCATGTTAGGCAGAGTCCCTCAATGACCCTCTTCAAGAGAAATCTTGACGAGTGGATGGGAGATCATAGGTTTACCCCTGGGATCTCTTCTGTGTCCCTACTAGACAGAGGCACAGTAAACTAATCTCAAAAGGGCTATATTCTGTTACCTACTATACAGAGGTACAGTCAACTAATCTAAAAGGGTGGCGAAAGCCAAACACACTCTGGCTAGGCTTATAAATGCCCTAGGGCAGACAGCCTAGTATCAACCTATGAACCTATGAACCTATAATATTCCACTCAGTTCTGATTATGGTACTATCACAGTAGACTAAACTATAAATCATAACCTTTATCTTGCAGAGACATTTCATTATCATTCCATTATGTTATAGAAATGTTATTATTATAATGAGGATGTGAGCTAAGTTATTTGTATGACAACTAAACATGGGAATGGAAGTGCCATGGGTGGCAGAAGCCTCTACTATGTCCCTGGCAAACCTTGGTCTGAATATCTGACAAGTGAGAGCACAGAGAATGTTAGAGGTTAATTGATCTCTTTATCTGCTATAGCAGTAAATGTCTGTGTGTGAATTAAAATATCAATTAAGTATATTATGATACTGAAGTGGACATGAGGAAAGACTACAACTAGGCATTCCTAGACATTAAGAAAGCCTATAACTAGGTTCAAAGAAATCTGATTTGGGAAGTTCTCCAATAGTCTGAAGTCCTGGAAGCATTGGAAGAATTATTGCAGTTTAGGTACAAGAATCCAGTGACACAAGTGCAAACAGTGTTTGGACTCACAGAGAGGTTCCCAGTGGGAGTGAATATTCATTAGAGTTCAGCTCTGTGCTCAGTGCTATTCATACTGGTGATGGACTATATCAGCAAATAAGTCAGAGGAACAGATCAACAAAGCTGCTGTATGCAGGTGATGTGGTACTACAAGCAAATTCTGAACAGGAACTTCACCAGATGATAGGGGACTGGAATGTAAAACTGAAGACACATGGGATGAAACTAGAGTACAAACAAGACATCTGTCATGGCAGCAACTGTATGAAATCAGAAGAAGCTGAACATTGAGGCAGATGGTAAACAGTGAAGCAAGTTAACAACTTCAGGTATCCGGGAGGGGCAGTTGATGAGAAGGGAAGTCTGAATGAGGAGATCAAAGTTAGAATCAGAGTGGCTGAGGCCAACTGTCACAAAATGTTAGAGGTAGTGTGTGACAGAAGAATGCCAATAAGGCTGAAAAGAATGATGCATAAGTCAATGATGCAGGCAGTGCTTTTGTATGGCACAGGAAGTTGAGCAGTGAAGCTAGAGCAGATAAGGATATCTGAAATGATGGTGATGAATAGACTGAGATGGGTAGTGGGATGGATACTATGGGATAGGCAAAGAAATGAAACTGTATGAGCTGAAGCCAAAGTAGCCTTAATTTCAGAGATAGTCAAAGAGAGCAGATTGTAGTGGCTTGGTTACATGCAGATGTGACGGATCCACACAGTCTACCAGTTTTTGTTATGCCTCAAGCCACATATCACTGTGTATGTTTAATTATTGCTAGATTGATTATTGCTAGATCTGACATGCCACTACCTCACTATATGCTGCTAATATTGTAACAATACAACATGTTTAAGAGCAGGCCTTGCTCACTGATTACTGGTATAACTAAACTTTTGTTAACCTATAAGTTGTTTATCAGCTTAAAAGATGTTTACCAACATTTGGGAATTTCAAGGAGGAACTATATCACAAGTTTGTGAGCTAACTGTTCTCTGAAAGAGGGAAGTAGGGCACAAGACCAGACATTACGAGACTTATTTACAACTTAGGAAATGATCTGTAATTTGCTAAAATATTCCATCAACTCATGATGATCTTGTAATGTCATATTTTCTACAATATTCCATCAACTCATGATGAGCTTGTGATCAATATGTCATTAGTTAAACCTGTTGACCCTGTTGTTTGTTCAAGACTATAAAAAGCTCAAAGGCTAAAATGAAAATCATCATCCGGATTTGATCACAGCACCAGCCTGAACTGAGCTTAGAGCCATTTTGCCAGTGTCGGCCTTGCCTTGACTGAACAGATAGCTGCACTGGATAGGATTGAGGTCTCCCTATCAGTGGCAAAGATGATTTTGTTTATGCATATGCTTGTAAGGTACATGATCTATTAGTTCTTCTGTTTATTTAGTATTTGTTTTACTGTTTATTTAGTAAGCTCTTGTTTAATAAATTGTTAAGTTTGAGCCTTGGTGTCTTGTGTCATTTCTAATCCTGTATTAACCTCAGACTTTAAAGTAACGGACTAGTTCAGCAGAGAAAAAACAATGATGATGATTTGGAAGAGACAGGAAGAAAGCAAGAGAAGATGAGGATGCCCTGCCATGAGAGGGCTAGATAACATGACAGAAGACCTGTGATAGCTGGGCATAATTGTTGAAGAAGGCAAGAGAGTAGCAGTGAATCAAGAGAATTGTTGACAGTTGAAACAATAACAAACTCCATGTAAAATCTGAAGATGGGATGATGATGATGATGACTACATATCGAATTTGTGGCTATTGGTTTGTTTGGATTTCAATTTTTGGGATGTCCAGTCTGTTAGTTATACATTTCAGTTTTTGGTTTGAAATTAAAAAAAATGAAAGCCAGTATGTGCACAGTACTATTAACCTTCAAAACTATACAGACCATGAAGAGTTTCCCAGAAATAAAATGCTCAACCACACAAAATATTTTTCGGGTGGGTGCTCAGATTTATCTGTAGAAGAAAGAAATACATCAAATGAGTTTGTTAACATTGGGGAAATTGGAAAAATGAAATCGGACAAGGGCAGAGGCTTAGTATTGATTCTTCATGTGCAGTGCTAAATAATACTGATCAATATAGCAGGCTAAACAAAAATGAAATTAATATTGCATGTAGAAAAATATATACCATATTGTATGATTTATTGACACAAAGTATTTCTTATGAGATATATAATTTTCTCAGACTAAAAATTCATTGTGTTGGTAATGTTCAGTATTTCTAAGATAAATAAGAATATTTGTCAACCCCATTTAAGACCTATAGTTGCTGTGGATGGATTAAAAATCCCTTTCTTAACCATTTTTATTGAGAGGAAAGCCAACCACTTTTTTATGAGGAGGTCCCCATATGATAATGGACTTCTGGACTTTCCTAGGCAACCTCAAACAAGAATAGAGACCAAAGGGTCATAAAAACAATGTTTAATAAAATAAAAAAATCAGTGGTAAGAGCTTTCACAACAGCTTCTTCAGACCTATAAAAACTGCCATCATCAGATATCAGTTTATACAAAATACAAATCACAAATAACCAATCAGATAAATAGATGACCACCAATCAAGGATCTTAACCATCCCACCAACAATACAGATAAATAGATGTCACTGAACACTATCTAATATAGTTAACTCTCATAGGTGTGCAGCATACATATAAAAATATATTCAAAGAGTATAAATATATACGAAAATACATTTAAAAACATTACAATAAAAATAAAAACACAAGTAAGATACCTAAAACTTATAATATTATGTTCTAATACTATGTCCTTTCAAGATAGGTTTCAAAGGGACCTTCTCATTTAATCCCCTAACTTGGTCAACCCTCAAATGAATGATCCATTTTACCTCCGGGGTCTCAGTAAAATTCCACAGATAATGTATCCTTGATTAGAGGTCATCTATTTAGCTGATTGGCTATTTATGATTTTGTATAAACTGATATCTGATGATGGCAGTTTTTATAGGTCTGAAGAAGCTGTTGTTCATAGGTTCATAGGTAGGTACTAGGCTATTGGCCCTAGGGCCTATATAAGCCTAGCCAAAGGTACCCTGGCTTTCGCCACCCAAGAAAATTATTTTCCTGTGCCACTGTCGAGCAGAGCCACAGAAGTGATCCCCGGGGAGAATTTCCTATCTCACATCCAATCATCAAGATTTTTCTTGAACATTGCTAATGAGGAGCTTTGCTTGATATAGATAGGTAGTTTGTTCTAGAGTATGGGACGTCTCTGGGACAGGAATCTATTCCTCCAGCATGTTCTGTTTATTGTGGTGATGAGGTTTAGGTCCCTAGAGCATGCAGCTCGTAGGGATTGGGATTTCTTTAAGTGGAGCATGTCTAAAAGCTCTGGGTTTGACATAGCTTTGTGTGTTAGGCAGAGATTGCCTCTGAGTAGGCGATATGCAACGGAGTAAAGCTGCAGTTTTTTGAGACTGTCTGCATAGGGCATCTCCTTGAGGCCGGTAATCCTCTTTGTGAGGTATTTCTGTGGCCTTTCTAGTTGTTGTAGATGTCTTGTGAGGTACATACCAAAAGGGGCATTGTACTGTATAATGGGTATAATGAGTGATGAGTAGAGGGGAACAATGACCTCTTTTTTCCTGGATGAGAAACCTTTTGTGATGAGGTGTGCCACATAGAAGGATTTCCAGACTACTGTGGTGATGTGATTATCAAAGGAGAGACTACTGTCCACCTGTGTCCCAAGGTCTCATCACACTTTCGGTGTTAAGTAGACTACCACCTATGTGGTAGTCCATGGGTACTGAGTTTTTACCAAAAGGAATGACAATGCACTTTTTGGCATTGAGCTTGAGGCCATGGCTTTGACACCAGGCATCTGTCTCAGCAAGGCCCTTTTGTAGGATGTCCACATCTTTTGGAGTTTTGATTATGGCTCCTAGTTTGCAGTCATCTGTGAACATTGTTAGCTGAAGACCTTCTGTGTTGGCCTGTACTTCAGAGAAGTAGATACCAAACAGGAGAGGACCCAGGACTGAATCCTGTGGTACTCCACTTGTCACTGGTCTGAAGCTGGATTTGGAGTCTGCTACTTTCACAGTGTGGGTTCTGTCAGTGAGCCAGTTGGTAACCCATCTTGTGACATAGGGATTTATACCTAGTTTAGTGAGTTTATCTATAATTCTAGAGTGGGGATGGTGTCAAAAGCCTTGGTGAGATCTAGATAGGCTGTGTGAACCACCTTACCCTCATCTACGGCTTTAGTGACTGTTTCAAAGAAGTCTATCAGGTTTGGGAGACATGATCTGCATTTTACAAACCCAAACTGGGTGGGGTCCTGAGTTTGGAGATTACCAATGTCATTGTTTATAAGTTCCATGATGATACGCTCCATAGCCTTGCAGACCAGGCTCATTAGGCTAATGGGGTGGTAGTTTCCGGCGTCTGTGGTGGCACCCCCTTTGTGGAGTGGGATAACTGTCGCTGTGTGCCATTCAGTGGACACATAGCCTGAGGTGAGGCTATGATTGAACAAGGTACTTAGGTGGGGTGCCAGTTCGTTCTGTAGTTCTTGTAGAACACAGCCTGGGATGTCGTCAGGTCCCATGGATGCTGTGTTCTTGGCTTTGGATAGTGTGTTTTGTACCTGTGCAGCCATGATTACAGGAACTTTGCATTCTTCTGGTATAGAGATGGGCCCTTTAGGGGATGACAGAGGGGTAAAGTTAGCACTGAACCTATCTGCCAGGATGTTGGCAATATCCGTTGGTTCTGTATATTTAGTGCCATTGTGCTGTAACTCAGAGCAGATCTGAGTGTTGCCATTGAGACTCTTAACATAGCTATAGAATGCTTTGTGGTTGTCTTTAGAATCAGTGGCGATTTTGTTTTCATAACTAGCTTTGGAGGATTTTATGAGGGATCTCAGCTTCTTACTGAAGCTGACCAGGGAGTTTCTCCAATCATGGGATTTTACTCTTTTTTGCAACAGTTTCTTTCTTCTGTTGTAGAGTTTGTTTCTGGCAGGGGACCACCAGATTGGCTTCCTTTTTTTGGAGGATAGCATCTTGGTTCTGTTAGGGATTGCATGATCCATGCACTCATGTAAGTGCTTATAAAGTGCATTTGTGTAGGATTCAGCAGTCATACCTCTATTGTCCGTCAGCATGGGTGTCATGAAGTTTGCCACTTCTGTCTTAAGAAGCGTGAAGTTGGCTTTGGAGAAATTTTTTTACTGTGGTTTCCCTACTGGGGGGTGGGGGTGGGATGTGGATGTCTAGGGTGATTAGCTTATGGTTGAATCTGACCAACGAGGAATTGACCTCTGGTGTGGAGCACCGGTTGCCCATGTTGGTAATAACCAGGTCTAGGATATTGCTGCCCCTGGTGGGGGTGTGGATAAGATGATCCATGGCATTGGAATTTATGAATTCCAAAAAACGTTGAGCACAAGAGTTGGTACACGAGTAGTTTTCCCTGTTAATGGTAGGGTAGTTGAAATCACCCATTATTAGGGTGTTAGGTTGTACCCTAATATTTTCCAGTGTATTAAGAAATGAGGAGTGGGAATCCTGGGGCATGGTGGGGAATCTGTAGCAAGCTACAATTTGGATTGTGGTCTTGCCCAGAGTTAGCTGCACTTGGATAATCTCGGATGCATTATGCTGAGCAACTAGCCTGGAGGTGTGGATATCCTTAATGAATATGGACACGCCTCCACCTTTAGTGTTTCGGTCCAGGTTAGGTGGCGAAGGTGTGGTATGAATTATAGCCTGGTAATGCAGGGGTACTCTCTGGAGCCTTGAACCAGGTCTCTGTCACTGCACAGATGTCGATGTTCTCCATTTTAAGGAGTGCCTCGAGAGAGTGCATTTTGAGGTTTAGACTTCTAGCATTGAGTAGCAATATCCTCAGATTCTTCTTGCCTGTATCTGTTAGGGTGGTGAATTTGTCATTTGAACCTTGCCTAAAAAAGGCACTATAGGGGTGGCTAGAGCCTTAGCCAGTATCCAGAATCCCAGGGGCGACAGGTGCAGGCCATCTCTGGCAAAGCATCGTGGCTTGTCGATCATGTCATCCCAGGCAGACAGATACTGGATCCCCTTAGAATGACACCAGAAGCTTAGCCAATTGCTGAAGTCAATCATTTTGTCCTTGTACTGTGGTATAATTCTGGGTGATGGCAGGATGCTACTCAGGGCTAGGGTCATACCTGCCTGGGCTACAAGATCGGACAGCTCCTCCATGTCCCTTTTCATGTAGTCCAAGGAGGTACGTCTCAGGTCATTCACACCAACATGGACAATGACAGAGTCATATTTGTACTTGTTGTGGAGTGACCTGAGTGCATGCATTATGTGGTGGATCCTGGCACCCGACAGGCAGCCGACAGTAACTTTCTCCTTGTTTAGCCTGGTGAGTGGAACATCAGTGTGCCTGACTATAGAGTCACCTATGACTAGAGTGTTGGATACATTGTTGTGCCTTATGGGCTGTGGTTGAGTGGCACACTGAGTTTGTGGGCTATGTGTCATTTGGGTTGTGTTGGGGGGTGGAGGTCGCTTGTGTTTCTGCTTTGGAGGTCCCTGTTGCTTGGGCAGGTTTTTACTAAAAGCCTCCGCGAATGTATGTGTGTGTTTTGTGTTTCTATGTGTGTGTTTTGGTGGTGTAGGTTTTGAGGGACTATGTGCTGAGTGTGGTGTGGTGCAAGTGTTTACCTTCTCCTCTTGACTGTCTAGTCCAGTCTTGGGTGAAGAGAGCTTTACTTCCAGTTTGGCTATATAAGTGCATCTCTCACAGGTTGTAGTGTTGGGTGGTAGGAGGAGAGGTTTGTCTGTGTACATCATGAGGCAATTACTGCATTGCCCCAAGATGCCCAGATTTATCAGGTAGACAGGAGAAAACACCGGGAGCTGACCCTTAGACATGCCTGGATAGGTGCTTATTTGTTAAGTACTAGAAACTGTTTTCCTCTAGACAGTGAGGAAAGTTGAGTGCTGTAGTAATTTGTAGCTTATTTAGTGCTTACAATAAGTTCTTAACAAGTGCTGAAACAAAAAACTGGCTAGTTCTAAGAAACAAAATTAAGCTAGAAGGCTTCCCTCCAACACAGAAAGGCTTGGGCCCTAGAAGCCTACAAATAGTCCTGGACACAGCAGATCTATATCCAGGCTAGACTACCCACAGGAAAGGCAGGAAACAAGCTTAGAAAAAGTTTTTTTTTTTTTTTTTAGTGGAAAGAGAGAAAGGAGTAGCAGAAACTAAGCTGATTGGCCTTCCCAAATGTTCTCCCTGTACTGGGTAGAATGAGGTAATGACACTAGACTGAGAGGAGGGTCCCAGATCAAATTTACACTAGGGGCGGGCAACTGCAAAGTCACCAACTATAAAAACACTATACCAACACGGAGGGAGGGTGGGAAACAAACTGCAGAAATGTTTCTCACAGCTGAAAAGCAGCAGTGAGCCTTTAAATGAAAGTTTTAAACAGCTAAAGGAGCCTCTAGAAAAGAGAGTTTAACTGCAACAAGTTATCAGAAACAAACAACCCAACAGATGCTTAATAAAAGTGGACAATTTCCAGTTAATACCTCACACACAGTGAAACTAGCTAGAAAAATACACAGTACACAAAGTGCTATAAATAACAAAGAAATAAAGAACAAAATAAACAAAAAACAGGATACTTAATGTTATATATTATAGCTCCGAGTTTGCTCAGTGTCCTTCCTTCGATTAGCTCAGTGTAAAATTTTCCCCACCTGTCAAGTGCCCTTTTGAATGCCTCCATGGATTCCCTCTCCACCACTCCATTCTAAGGTCCACAATGCTCTCTACGGACAGTTATTTCTGCAGATCCAAGCAGTAATTGGGTCACACCAAGATATTGCTTGTACCCTCCACTCTCAATCATCTCTGTTCAGGAGAATACACATCTGTTTTGGCCTTGGGTGAGAGGACCTCCAGTTTTTCTGGTCTCTTGTCATAACGTTTCCCCTCCTACACACACATCTGGTGACATTCCTTTGGACCCTTCCTAGCATTTCAAAGTCCCTTTAGTATGTCACTCTAATCTTCAGCTTGCCATTCTGTCAAACCATTTACCTTCACTCAGAATCCTAGGCCCCACAACTTGTCCACTAATACTCAACTGGTTTTTCAAGCAACTGCAAGCCATATACAATTGTTTGTGTGACATTACTCACCCCACACCTCTATAGATCTTGACAGCCATGTCTCTGAACCTGCTTAATATCCCATCTCAGACTACAGCATTTATACTTTTTGCCCAAGTTCCTTCCCTCACTTCAATTTCTTTGGATTTCTAAGCACTAATCACAAGATCTACTATCCATTTGACAAACCCACTAATATAACTCAAAGTACAATGTTCAACATCTGCTAAATGCATTATCTCATATTGTAATAGTTGCTTTTTTCATATTAAACATAATCTAACAATTACACATATGTTTGCTGATACATATGTTATACTTAATGTCTGTTCAAGCAGTTACTGAATGCCTAACTTAATGTTTGCAATATGTTGGGAGTTTTTCTCCCTGAACCTCTGATGAAAAGGTTTTTTTGAATAAACCCAGTAAGCAAAAGCAAAATCAAATAAAATAAACTTCCTTTGAAGTTCCTCCAGAACTGCAGAGTACTTAAAGGGAAGTTTGACAAGGTCCAGTACAGTAGAAGCATTTGCCAACAGATCAATCCAGGTTCAATTACTACCCCAACACACCTTTCCGGTCCTGTTGCCATTTATTCTACTCTGCCAGCTGACGTTTGGAATCATGACTGTTGTGGCCCAAATTCAGTACTTCAAGTGCAAAGAAATTTAGCTTTAAACGGTACTGGATTCTCACATATGACAAAGAAAGGACATGCTGACCTCTGCACCCACCACTAATCACTTTTAATGGCCAATGGATAGTCCCCAAGACCTACCTCCTCTCATGTTCCAGTTCTAGTCAGTGGTAGACGAGGAGAGGCAAGGTTATTCAGTCTACACTGAATGTTGGCTACTGATAACGTGTCTGAAAACTTCTAAAATCAAATATGCAAAGTGGTTTGAAAAAAATTAAACTCTTAATACCTCAGACACCAAGATACACCTTCAAACTGTTTTGCTTTTTAAAACAGATAATGCCATGAACCAGTGAACAAAACACCCCTACAATGCAAAGCATTGCCAAAATGTTTCTAGAGCAATGTGAGAATTTCAATCTGCCATCTGTTAAAGTAAGCAGAATTTAGTAATCTAAACGGTGGTTTGGAAAACAAACTATCTGGCAGAGTAAATTACATAACCTGATTCTAACCATGCAAGCAACACATTTTAAACAAGAAAAAATGAATCAATAGTGAAATTCACTGCAATACACAGCCTTTACATTTTTAGGTTTTACTTCCTCTGAAGTGGGAAGGGTGGGTATTGCTGCAACAGTTTTCCATGAAAGGTGAGGTTTACGTTATTACTTTAACTGCTCACCAAGGCTTGCTATCTGTTCAATTAAAGAGCAATAAGGGAAAAAAAATCACTGAACCTGCAACCAATGATGGCACTTTCCCAGTGTTCGACTCCAATGCATATATGCAGGCTAAAAATACTTTAAGGCCATTCTTCTAAGAGTTTATCATAGATGCTCGTTACATTAAAGAATGACAATGTAAAGAACCAGAAATACCTTAAAATTTGACGTGCATATTTAAAAGATACATGATCCAGTCATCAAATGTATTTGGGCATAGCTACATAACTTAAATCCTGTAAGCTGCATTGCATCCATCTAAGCTTTACTGGGGCACATAATGAATGCCACTTCTGATCATAAATATGACAGTGTCTTGGAACAAAGTGAAGTAGGTTAGTGTCTTGGAACAGAGTGAGGTAGGTTAGTGTCTTGGAACAGAGTGAGGTAGGTTAGTGTCTTGGAACAGAGTGAGGTAGGTTAGTGTCTTGGAACAGAGTGAGTGAGGTTAGTGTCTTGGAACAGAGTGAGGTAGGTTAGTGTCTTGGAACAGAGTGAGGTAGGTTAGTGTCTTGGAACAGAGTGAGTGAGGTTAGTGTCTTGGAACAGAGTGAGGTAGGTTATTGTCTTGGAACAGAGTGAGTGAGGTTAGTGTCTTGGAGCAGAGTGAGTGAGGTTAGTGTCTTGGAACAGAGTGAGTGAGGTTAGTGTCTTGGAACAGAGTGAAGTTAGTGTCTTGGAACAGAGTGAAGTTAGTCATTCTCCTTACCACAGTGCCTTCATTTTAGCCAAAATGACACTTTCTAATGTATTTTCTTGCTTTAGGCAAATAAAGGTGTTAAACTCAGGTCAGTGAAATGCTACATTGTATCTGGGCCCCAGGCAAAAATCAGGTAAACTACCACAACTGGTAGCCAAAGAACTTATTACCAAAAAGGTACACTTCTCTCTTAGCTGGGCCACAAATTAGAACAAGCCAACACATGTTCTGCTGTAATAGCATCTCAAATTTCTGGTTTACAAATCTTGCTTTTTTCTCCATCTGAAACATCCAAAATTTTTCCTAGCTTAAAAGTATTCATCCACTACATCAGAGATCTCCCAGTAAGAATACACATTTAACTTTAATTTTCATTTTACATTTTAAAAAGGGTGCTTTTAATCAATTTTTACTATAGTTTGAATACTGCTGCATATAAACCAGGGGGTGGGTGGACTTCCTGTAATCACAACCAGATACCTGACCTACTAAGAGAGTGTTCAACCAACCCTGGAGCTACAGCTGAGAGTTTTGAACATTAAGACTTGTACTTCAGGGGAAGCAGCCCACAGACCAAGCAAATGTGCTCTGATTCTGGTAGTCAGATGTACACAACTGACCTATTATAGCAATAAAATCCAGTGCACTTTCTTTAGGTGTTGCCTGCAGACATCTACATAAATTATGTAGAACCTGTACCAATAACTGTACTGCATGCATTAACAGGACAAATATGCTCCAAACACACACCCTTTCCTCTGACTGCATTCCTGTCACTACATACAAGTATCAAGCTACTTCTTCCTTTCTGTGGCATATCTATATTATTCAGCTTCTTAAATGTTCAAAAATCTCTGCTTTAGCTCCAGGATTGACGTTGAACACTGTCATACCATGCTTGATTTGAATGAAACATGATACTTGAGATTGTCTCACTGGCATTTACATAATTCTTAAAGCTTCTGACCAAATGAAAAATTCACATAACACTGTAGATTTAGCAGTTCACTCTTACCCATGCCCGAGGTCCTATGTTCTCAACAATTCAAAGCTCTTGCACCATGAACTCCTATTTACTGTCATCTTCTAGGGCCAAAATGCTATTGACACAAATTAACAGTTTAACAACAGCAACAGCAACTCTGGACCAAATTCATATTTTCAGAAAATTGCAATTTATTATATTGCATATGAAGTCTGTTTATTGCAATGTATTCAAACAAAAACCATAAACAAACACTGTCTAGAGATTTGCAAAGTTACAGTACATTTCAGTGTTGTCATTCTACATAAATGCATACAAGATGTGGCATAAAGCACCATGGCACAATACTCATCTATTGAAGAGACTCAAAAGTACCTTATGGGAAAGAGGTACAAGTACAATCATAAAACAGTATCATGTTACTATGCCCGCTTCCCACTGGAACAGTTTGGGTTATGATGAACTAAAAATTAGTAATGATTGCTTCCCAGTAGTCTTTTAAAGTAAGCAACCACTGAATCCATGTGTCATATTCAGCCTAAATACTTACTTAAAAAGCAAATTAAAAACAAGTGTTTCATGAATACAATGAATTCACACAGTTGGCGCAATGTACTGCAAACAAACTTCAATCTGACACCAAGTTCTTATTATACAACTTTGAATATAAACTAAATGCAAGAACAAGGTGGCATTTCATCACTATAAAGGGTCAAATTCCAAACCATCTGCTCTCTGAAGTGACTTACTCCTGTGGTAGGCCTGTATTAAGCACTCACACTGGGAGCAAGACTTTTAGAATCTGGCCCTATTTAAAAGTAGCTCCAGGACAAACCATCCATCATAAAATGCAATTTAATAAAAAAAAATTGTACACAACGTGTTGCCACAGGTAGTACAGTTCTGGATTGCAGACAAGTGGGTCACATGTAATACAGCTTCCTTTATGGCTCTTTTTTTCAGCAAATGTATTGCCATATAAAAATGCAGCTTCCTAGAAGCTCTCCTCGAAGGAAAAAAAAAAAAACACAAATTCCAGGAATATTGCAAATAAAATAATTTAGCTGTAGTCAGTCCCTAGGATTCATGAAGCTTGCGCCAGGCGCACGCATAGCGTAGGCGTTATAACGCCAAATATGGCCGTCGAGCGATTCAAGTACGATCCACTTCCACGTGCACTACCGGCGTACGCCAGATCTGCGCAGCCCCCGGCGTAGGTATGCAAATCACCCCATGTGCAGTGTTGCACCATGCAAATGAAGGCATATAGCGATTCATGAAGTGGTACAGGCATAGCGTAAGCCCACGGAAATGTAAACCAAAAAACACGGTTTACATTTTCCCAAACATAACATCGGAGCTATGGAAGAGGGCCAGACCCAGGTATCACAATGTGAACATATGCCAATGGTGAAATACACAGCCAATGGCATAAGAAAAGATGCACAACACATAAATAACAACATTTAATGTCATGTCCACAGTAACGCACAGCAGAACCGCAGGACATGTGTGCGGAAGCTGTAACATAAAGAAATAATATAAAAATGTCATAAAATCGCAATGTAATAGAAATCAGGTTTACAGCATAACACACAATGGTAGGCATGGAACACCACAACCAAGGTGCAAGGGTTGCTAAGGGCTTGTGATAGTGTTCGGCACAGTAACTATGAATTAGTAGTCAATGCCATGCAAATGAGGCAGATAATACTGAATCGCAAATGTCCCGCCGGAGGAAGGTTGTACCATACGGCGCAGCGGTATAACACCGAGGAGTGTATCAGAGAAGATACATGACATCAGCAGAGGGGTGTGCCACTGTAGCAGTAAGCACATTGGAGCATTGCAAATCTGGCCTGTCCGTTGCTAAGCAAAGCTGCAGGATAGGGGTGGGGAGGAATTATTTAGCTGAGAGCACACATGGTGGCCAAAAGCGCATGTGTACGAGGATGAAAACGTGCCCGAAACCCAGTAATCGGACACACGCACCGCAAACAATAGCAGAAACAGGAAGGTCAGGGGAAGAAAGGAAATGCGGAAGTAAGATAATTGGAGTACTAATGAGCAATCAACACCAATCAACCCACGAAGGCCAATTGACGGCAGCTGACAAGTCCGCTTGCAGTAACCTGCAAAACAGGATAGGGGAGGCATGTGAATGCAAAGAAAGGAGGGGAGGTATTGGATTGCAAAGATAGGAGACCTGACACAGCAGAGCAAAGCAAACCGACAGCAGACCGGCAGTAGCACGCATAACGCAAGATACGCCAGGTCCAGGAAAGCACAAATGAAAGTAGGCTGCAGGATGCACGCCAGAAAATGGTAGGTGCAATGTGCAGAAATGTAAAGGGAAGGTCAAGAGGTAATCCACGGCAGGCAAATGTAATTCAACACCAAAGGCACCACAATAGTAGTTCCGCAGTAAAACACATAACATAACCTGTAGCTACGAACGTACATACACACCCCATGACATCATCGGTGTTCACAGCACAATAGTATAAAGTGTGTAAGCATCCAACACACACCTGTGTATTCCCAAACACTGCACCATAGGTGTAAACACACGGGGAACTTTTAAATGTACATGTTGGGAGCTGCCATAGCTGTGATTCATCAGCATGTGTTAGAGACTGACGGTGTTGTGGAGGATGATGCCGACAACCACCGCAGGCCTCGGCGGAGAAGGAGAGTGTTCAGACCAAGGGTAACCTACCAGGGGCTACATGACCTGGAGATAGTAGAGCATTACAGGGTGGACAGGGACATCTTACAGCAAATAGTGGAGCTGTGCCGGCCACGCCTGAGAACCAGAAACAACAGAGGGGAACCCATACCAGTGGACACAAAGGTATATGTAAGCCTGCGAATACTGGCCACAGGTACCTTTCAAAGGCCAACTGGAGATATAATGGGTATCTCACAGGCATCAGCATCCAGGGTACTACACCAGTTCCTGGATTCCATGTTACCACATGCCAATGAGCAGATATACTTCCCCAGAACTCAGGAGGAGTTGGCCAGCAATATGCATCACTTCCACCGTGTGGCACAAAACCCAGAGGTACTGGGTGCGATAGACTGCACGCACATACAAATCAAGTCACCACCTGGTGAGCAGGGTATGCGTTACATAAACCACAAGGGATTCCACTCCATCAACTGCCAGGTCATGTGCAATGCCCAGGGCATTATCATGGATGTGTGTGCTGGCAGCCCTGGAAGCTACCATGACTCCCATATCTGGCATGCCTCACAGCTGTATCAGGTATTTGTCAGGGGGGACATCCCACATGGCCATCTCGTGGGGGATGCTGGCTATGCACTGGAGCCGTGGACGATGACTCCCATCCATCCATGCACACACAACCATGCAAGAACGCCATAATGAGGCACACGCACAAACCAGAATCATCATAGAGTGTGTGTTCGGGATGCTGAAATCACGGTTCCGGTGCTTGGATACATCTGGTGGAGCCTTGCAGTACTCTCCAGGCACGTGTGCCCACATCGTCATAGTATGTGCCATGCTACATAATATGATCCTGCGGAAGCAGCTGCAGCAGGGACACAATGATGAAGGCCCTCATAGCCCACCACAATTGCCAAGGCCAGTACAGGCACAGAGGGATTCAGACCATGAACACACTGTGCCAGCCCCAGTAGGCAGATGGAGGTGTGCCCAATATGCCCACGCCTTGGCAAAGAGGGAATGTATAGCACATACACTGACCGTGTAGGCCCCTGCACATACACTGACCGTGTAGGCCCCTACGGACTGACACCTCTCCATCTGCACACACAGTAAAATGGATGGCACACAAACATGACCACCTGTAAATTGTAATGTATAGGTGGCCCAATGTGTGACTCCTACATAGGCAGCCCTCAAACATTGTAAACACAACAGCCAGTGCAACACGGAATGCCAACACCTGAACAGTACATGAGTCTTACAGCATATGGTGGTGCTATGTGTCTGTTACGTCCCCCGCCAGATATAGATATATATATATAGATATAGCGACAGAAAGAATGGAGCAAGACCTAATCAAATTAAAACGAATGCAAACCCAAAGGCAGCACTTTGAGGTATGCATACAGCGTGGACTAATTCCGAGGGGGTTGCGAGTGCTAAAGATGCCCACTACAGGCACCGCATATCCAGAACTCATCTACGAGTGGCAGAAATTGAACATTGAGGTAAGCCTCAACTACATGAGGTTGCTTAACAAGTTTTTCAGTCCTATTGAGGACACATTAAGACAGGAAATACAGAGACAACGTGTAGAAATGTATGCTAAATATCCCGTTATGGTTGTTGATCAAGCATGCAATGTACTGTTGGACAATGTCTTACAATTTGAGAAACGCCTTCTGAATCAGAAGAGGGCGAAACTACAAAGGGACAGCAACGATTTTAAAGTGGGCCACATATTCACTTGGCCCAAGGGCACAGTGAATACTACTAGAGAAATAGTTTCTACTGCTAATACGGACATTAATGTAACAAGTAATAATGGTATCACTATTGATATGAATGAGAATGGAAATGTTTCTAATATAACATCTAATAGACTGAGTGATGTACTTTGTGACAATGTTATTGTTTTAAACTCCAATATCAATGATAACAATGCTCCGACAATAGCGACTGGCAGTGGTGTGAATAATGCAGAGGCAGTTGCTATCCAGGAGCCTTTACAGCCAGAATTAGTTGTTAGGAGAAAAACTACAAATCAGTCCACAGGTAGGATGAATGAGGACACCAATACTGATAGCAATAATGCTATTAGTTCAGTGGGCTTGAATTTTGAACAAGCCTTTAATAGTAGAAATCCTTTTCCTATCAGAACACTGGTGAGAGATGGCAGAACGCGTTCTGTCAGCAGAGGGCAC
This sequence comes from Protopterus annectens, assembly GCF_019279795.1. Lineage (NCBI taxonomy): Eukaryota > Metazoa > Chordata > Ceratodontiformes > Protopteridae > Protopterus > Protopterus annectens. Next base: position 816,333,566 of record NC_056733.1, read on the forward strand.
CAGAAACGGAAGATATCCATAGACAGGCAGCCCAATAGGAATATAAAGAAAATGTGGGAAGGGAGGAACACAACTTAGTTGTTAATTTATCTAGTTGTGACCTGAGTCAAGAAGAAATGTTTGTTTTATCTAAGGGACTCACCTTTATTCCTACTACATATAGTAGATACGAAGAAACACTTAAGGACTTTAAATTATTTATTAGGAATCTATCTCTGAAGATAGCATTTGATGGGGGAGAGGCCTTTTCCCAACCTACCTTCAGGAAACCGAGTACATTTATACCAATGATGCATCCCTTAGTTGCTGCATATAGCAAATTAGTAGAAGATGACCTCTATAAAATGAGGGGACGTTATAATGTTAATAATAAGAACAAGAATAACTTAAGTTATAAACAGAGAATGGCTCTGAATCATCTACGTAATCGACAGGACATAGTCATTCGTCCTGCAGATAAGGGTGGCGGAATAGTAATTTTTGATAGCCATCGGTATGAACAAGATATGCTTGTGATGTTACAAGACTTTAGATTTTATGAACCAATTACTGATGTGAGAGTAGACTCTATTATAATGAATATACAAACCAATTTGAGAACCCTACACAGAGAAGGTGTCATTGATCAGTCCCTATTTGATTTTCTATTTGTACAACATCCTTTGTTACCTGTCATTCAAGGACTTCCGAAGGTGCACAAACATCCCACGCAACCACCCATGAGACCTATAGTGGCAGGAAGGGGGTGGTCTACAGAACCCCTGTCCATCTACATTGAGTATTTTTTAAGACCTGTGGTAGATTTAAACTGTTATATACTTAAGGACACCAAGCAGTTCTTGTTGGACCAATATCAATATACTGGTCCATCTTTTGACTCTGAAGACATTTTATTTGTCACCATGGATGTCCAATCATTATTCACCAAGATACCGAACATAGAAGGTATAGATATGGTAAGCAGTTATTTGAGGAAACTTGATTTAACTATCAATATGAACATTGAACTACTTCTTAATTTGCTGAAGATGGTGCTATACTCAAATATATTCTGCTTCCAAGATAAGATCTTTCTCCAGCGAGATGGCGTAGCTATGGGCACTTCATGTGCCAATAGCTACGCCAGTCTTGTTATGGCTGAATGGGAAGACAGGTTTTTGTTTCAGAGTGCATTATATAAGGAACACGTCTCTTTCTATAGACGTTTCGTGGATGACCTCTTCCTTATTTGGAGAGGTACATCCACACAATTAGAAATGTTTTTGGAAGAGATGAATACATTCACAGAATTTTTGAGTTTTACATTTGAATGGTCGAATCAGCATATCTCTTTCTTAGATATCTATGTTGAGAAGATGGCTAATGGTATGATCAATACGGGTTTATACCGCAAACCATGTTATAAGAACACACTATTGCACAGACATAGTATGCATCCTGGCTATGTGTATAAGAACATAGTGAGAGGACAAGCTATACGTATATCCAGGTACACCCCAGTAGATGCAACTTATGAGGAAGACTTCAGTAGACTCAGGGAGATGTTAAGTGATAGATGTTATGGTGCAAGTGATTTCCAGTCTATTTCAGAAGAGATGCCAGGTCTAAGGGCTATGAAAGCCAAACCGTATTTTTCTGTTAATGCAGTAGAACAAGACATTAATTGTATGGATGAAGTTATGATGAATGAGAATTCATGTAGGATCTCTCATCAAATGCTGTTCCCAGTATATTACACCAAAGACATAGGTCCAATTAAGGACATATTCATTAAACCTTGGCATGTTTTATCAGTGGACCCGAAAATTAGAAAAATAACTGGAGAAAAACCTAAGTTTGTTTATAAGAACAAGAAAAACTTGAAAAGCTTGTTATGCTACCCTAAATTAAATAAGAGGAATCAACATATAGATCAGTTTTATACTGAACCTTGCAATTTGTGCAACTTTTGTTCTTATATTTCAACAGAACCCATATTTACACACCCATCAGGTTTAGGTGATTTTAAGATGAGGGCGAGTGGGAATTGCATGACTAAGAATGTGGTGTATATTGCATCCTGTAAGATTTGTTTGGCATTCTATGTAGGCAAAACGAATCGCTGTCTTAGAGACAGGATTCGGGAACATACATACCACATTAGGAAAGGAAATTTGAAGAATGCATTAGCGAAGCATGTTCATGAGGCAGGCACAAATCATTCTTTTGTTTTTAGGATTTTAGAACAGGTCTTCAATACACACAGAAGAGGTGACGTTGATAACTATACAGGAGCTAGGGAGACACAATGGATTATTAAACTTAGATCTGATATGTCACCAGGACTTAATGGTAAAGTCCCTTTGAAACCATTATTGAAACTAAGAAGTTTAAAACATAAAAAATAAATGCATATATTATGAAGACGTGCTCCAGTTGTATCTACTAGTTAAATATTAAATATTTTTATCTTTTTTATTAAATGCAGAGAAATTACTGTGTTTTATATTATTTATACATATGTACTTCTATTATATATACTTTTGGTATACATAAACATATTAATTTTTGACTATATATATATACCAATTCTTGCATATTATGTCTACTTATACCATATATGAATTGAATACATTTGTTCTTGCTTTTTAAACAACTAAAGAGTTGGTTTTGTATTAAAACTTTTAAATAGAGTTATTTGATGTTCATGTTTTACAAACTGAATAATTAATGAGATAGGTGTGTTCTAGGTTTTTTGAATTTGGCGCCTTTTTGTGTATATAAACTTGTCAGTTAGATAGTCTATTGTATAAGGTCTGAAGAAGCTTAACAGCGAAAGCGCTAACCTGCAGTGTATAAATAAACTCATCTATAACCTTTTATTCGAAAGACTTGGATTATTTCAACAGCGAGTGGATTTGTGTATGGGAAACAGTTTTTTACACTCCTTCATTGCTTTGCTCCTGTGTGTTTTCTTAATATATTTCATTATTGCTATTTACAAAGGAGCATTAACTTCGAGCGGAAGATACCACTGTTTTTACTTATCAACTATTACTTGTTGTTCAGCCATGTGCCACAGCATGCCCAGCAGCGGGATGACCTGTGGCAGGATCTACGCAGGAGGGTGAACGATGTGGGTGGCCATAACCGCACTTACCAGCAGGTGTGCAGACACTGCATGGACCTGATACGACATGCAAAACAGTGTGCCACTGCAATCACCAGGGAACAAGGTGGAACAGGTGGTGGGCCACCAACCCAGCCCCCACTCACACACACCGAGGAGCTACTGGCCAGTCTGGGGACACCCAGGGAACAGCATCCAGAAACACTAGCTGCCATCGTGGAGGTGGGTGTCTCCCAACCAATGAGCCTGGAGTTGCCTGGTAAGTCAGTAATGCACATATGGCTATTATATCCCTTGTAATTGCATGTGTCACTGTAGATAATGTAAAGTAGCAACATATGCCAGGTATGTGGACACACATGCTGCATACTACAGTATGCTACGTTGTGTATGCACACATGTGCATACTATATGCTATTACACAGGTGAATGTGTGCACATGCACAGTGCAACCTGTGGCTGTCATACAGTCATGGATAATGTTCATACTAGTGTGTCACCCCTATACAGGTACCTCTGGCATGCCGCACAGACATGGGTCCGTTGCAGGTGAGACTGTCATCAGTATCAGGCATGTTACAGTGTAGATCTATTTGCCATGTAGCCAGTTAACACTTGCACACCTGAAGTTTGTTCCAGTCACAATATGCAGGTCGCACCACCATGCATTCACACACGCCACCCATGTGCAATATATTCACACGTAATGATACACAGACTTGAAACCACAGTACTTGTCATTGCAACATATGTGGTCACCTGTGCATACAACAGTGGAGGTGTTCTACAATGGAGGCATATGTAGTATGCATTGGAACAACATGTGTAGTACGCACACAGTACCACACAGTGAGCTGTGATATGGGCAGGCCACAAGTGTCACCATTGTGTCATATGCCCCTGCATCGGGTGCACACATTGTGATGTGCCACCTGACATGTCCCAGACATGTAGTGTTCTGTCTGCAATATTGTCACACTATCACATGACCTATACCCCACATACCAAACATACAACCCGTTGTCTGCATAGACCTGTGGAATGTGACATATCTGACATGTATGGGTATATGTCATATGGGACCACACAGACATGTGGAGAAGATGCCCATCACACACAATTGGCCACCGCATGTGCATACATGGCCATGGGGAATGGCCAGAGACATGTAGCCACACAGTACATGGGATGTGTATACACCCTGTTGCACATTGTCCACACATGGTCCAATTATAGCCTTAGCTGACCGATTATACAGTTGATGTGGTACAGTGGACAACCTAAAAGCCTGTGCACAGCTACTGGAGGTGTCACTGAAGTCTACCATATACAATCTGTCAAACATCACGACTGTGTTGCAGTTATGGCTATGCAATGTGTACATATTATGCATTCTACAGCAACATACATGCCTCATGTTGCCATGCAATGGCACAGTGTCTGTACTTCACACTGTATAGCAATGTAGATGGCTCACACTACCCTCCCATGCTCATGCACATTTGCTAAACATGCATTCTATCTGTAGGGCATACACACAACACTGCAATGTGAAGCCCATTATGATGCTATACATGTGTCAGGACACCATTGTGTCAAACATGTATGCATGTTAATGTACATGTCAGCAAATTACATGTCAAGGTCACGTTAGCCATGTGTACTGTTATCCTGTTCTGGGCCACATGGTGTATCACGGGGATGCATGCATACAACCATGATTGTGTGAACTGCATGCCTACTGATATGGCACCTACTTGCTGCAGTGTGCACCCCAGGGAGGTATGCTTACTAACAGTATTAATGTATGAGCTGCATGCCCTCTGCTCTATCGCAGGCATGCTGCATGCCATCTGACAAATCACATGCATGGTGTGTCTGTGTGTGTGTCTGTGTGTGTGTCTGTGTGTGTATCTGTGTGTGTGTGTGTGTGTGTGTGTGTGTGTGTGTGTGTGTGTGTGTGTGTGTGTGTGTGTGTGTGTGTCTATTGTACTTTACAGTATTTCTTTGCATTCACAGGTGATGTAGGTGCATTACCCTCCTGCGGTCCATCTGATGTTAGTGTCCCCACAGATACTAGCGGTGATGAACATATGCATGAGGTACAGGCAGGGTTGTCAGGGGCTGAATCTGTGGCAATGGTTACCATCCCAGCTATGTCCCCCTCTTCCCCGCACACAGTTCTGCTGCCAACACATACCGCATCACCGGTGGCCATAGCGGAAGGACAGTCAGCATCTGTTGGTGTGGAACAGGAATGTGTGGTGGCTACAGAAGGTGTGTCTACACACCATAGTGTCAGTGTAATGACTGCAGATGTGCCACACAGGCATGTGGCTGGTGCTGCTCATAGGAGGACCTCTGGCAGACATGCACCTGCAGAACAGAGTGCAGCAGCTGGTCTCACCAGACGCATGTTCTAGACTGTAATGGTGGCACAGGCATGTGCTGAATGGCAGAACAAAGAAGGGCAGAGGCTGCAGAGGGCTGCTATCCATACCCTAAATGACAACATCCAGGCATTGGCAAATGCTCAACAGCAGATTGCTAATGTTCTGGATAGGTGACTAGGTGAAATGGCCGGAATCCTTGACCGAGGCATGGCAATCCACGAGCGGGAGCTGTCTGTGCTGGAACACCTGGTAGGAGTGAGGCATAGGCCATGTGGATGAAGGCCAGCAATACCACCTAGTGTAGGTCAACATGAGTGTGCCACCTCACATGCCCGCTCCCATAGTGCCAGTAGTAGTAGCAGTGCGGCTGCTGCTGTGCTGTCAACACCAGGACACAGCAGGCCACGTGGACGTGGCCCTGGACGGTCTCAGCAGGGACACGTTTCCAGTGAACATGTGTCGTCGGACAGTAGCCACTCTGTACCTCCACCTGGTAGTGCCCGTGCAACCCCAGGCAGGCACAGGTCATGTGGCCGTGGACGGACACAGTGAGCTGTACAACCTGCACTGTACAATCTGGGGCTGTCAATTATACCCCGTGTAGGCATCACAAATGGCAGAACTGTGTACACACATACACGCACACAGCAAACACAACTGTAGGGCTCCACAACATCCACATGCATTCTGCACAGACATGTCCAGTCAACTCACTGGCCCTTACACACACACATGATGTTATCCATTGGTGCATCCTATGCCTCTGGCAAACATATCACCCTGTGCATATGATGAAGCCTGTGCCACATCCCTGTCATCCACACCATCAGTGCAGGGTTATGCACATATATTCTGATGCACAGGGTGAACAGCATAGTGGGAGGTGTATGTAATACCTGTGTATGCATAGTGAGGGATGTGTATGTTGCAGTAGTTGTGTGCAGCCTATGCCCCTGGCAAACATATCACCCTGTGCATATGATGAAGCCTGTGCCGCATCCCTGTCATCCACACCATCGGTGCAGGGTTATGCACAAATATTCTGATGCACAGGGTGAACAGCATAGTGAGAGGTGTATGTAATACCTGTGTATGCATAGTGAGGGATGTGTATGTTGCAGTGGTTGTGTGTAAATACTGAGTTGTGTATGTGGCATAGGTTGTGTACTGTCGACATGCATCGGTCACACCATGTAGTGCAGGTGCAGCATGTATTGTGATGTGTTCACGGTATGTGTCTCGGTTACATCTGTAGCACCATGTTGGTTGTAATACCCTGGTTCCCTTCTATGGTGTACTTGCATGTGCCTACAGGTAGCAGTGTTTGCAGTCCCCCACGTGTAACTGTGGAGTACACCCAGGCACGTCTGGCAATATCAGCATGCTACATTTACCTTCATCCTGACTGTTGGACACACAAACATAACACAGATGTCTGCACATATACTGTACCTGACGCATGTGGTCGGTGCCACAGGCTACACTGGACAGAGATGTGACATACATAGCATGACACATTACAGGTATGGTGACATGGTGCAGGGGTTGTACACAGCGGCCTGGCCAATGATGATGTGAGGTGTCACTTGGTAGCTGGAGGCCACACTGTGCAGCAGTAGGACCCTGTAACAGTACATGAACATGGCCGCAGTCATGGGGTGTACACCACTATAACACACACCCCATAGTGTGCAGCTGGGGACCCTTGCCTTTGTGGTCATCACCCTCATAGTACTATGCACCCACACGACGTGTCACAGAGAAGGGACATGCACAGATAGCCAGTATGGCTGGGACCTATGGCATCAACAGGGTTGTGCAATGCATCACCATTACGGGTTAGTCAACACGTGGGGCCAGTGATAATTTCCCACCGTATATTAGCATACACACTCACACCAAGCACCAGACATACATACAGACACACACACACTGTGGTGACCACACATGTGTATACGGACAGCCGATGTGTGTGATGCACCTCACCAGCGAACGTCATGCTTCCCACACTGACGTATGTACACTTCTCTACAATGGTGTACAGGGATGTGTAGCAACTGGGACATATTCCCCTCGATATGTGGCATCCCTGGTCACACATTCGGATACACATGGCAGTGCTGGGAATGATACACTAGCCATATGATGACACGTTTGATGGACATGCAGCGGTATTGATTGCATTATGTGTACCAACGCTATATCTGGCAAATGTGCTGCTATATACACACGAGAGGTTGTAGGTGTTACAGGAGCCATATGACATATAGTTGTTAACACCTGACCGCTGTGTATGCATTATGTCAGCACCGTCACGTAACAGCGACATAGCGTACAGTTAGCACATGGCATGATAGTATGGTGTGTGACACAACTGTGAGCCACCCCCTGCACACATACATCTAGACAGGTGGTTCACCACGTTATGTACACACATCCCTCCATACGTGCTGTTTGTATGTCACCGTATACAGATGTCAATGATGGGTCTGCATTGCGTCTGCATATTGTAGGTAGGTGCAACTATGTTACGGACATCGGCCACTGCACATGCATGTTTGCTGCATGCACAGTACAGATATCACATGTGTCTCCTGTTGCCATGTTTGTATGCATTGCTATTGTTGGACATGTGTGTTGACATACATAACACATGGACTGCTGTATGATATCACGGGTGTCACAGGCGACCAGTACAAGGGTATGTGTCCTGGTCAACACTGCTACCCCCTGTAGCGTGAGCATTCAACAGACATGGGCCCACATTCAATTCGCATGTGTAGCATTGATTAGGCCAGTGTTATGCACGAGGTACATCAAAGGCAATGTATGTATGTGTTGTGTGTGCAGTCCATGCACACATCCACACAATCACATGTATGACATACCCAGACGTGTGTTCATTGGTGTACAGCAACAGTCAGGTGTCACAGCTGTGTAAGGGTCATGGTATGTCTTGAGCCGACCTGTTCATGTATACTGGTATCATTGCAATGCATAACACCTGTTGGATCCCTGTTGGTACGTGTGTACTCTGCACAGCTGGTGTACACCAATGTACAGCCCAGTGGTCATGTGTCACATGGTGTTGTTGGACTGTATGGCTGTGTAGTGCTGCACCAACGACATGGTGCTGACTTGACAGCTACAGTGTACACTGCAGTGTGTACGTGTGTGACCTGTGACAGCTGTGATGGCAGCTGTGTGTGTACAGGTCACTGCATGTGTGACCGCCCTGTGCGTGAGGGAAGTTATACCTTACTGTGCCCTTCTGTGTGTACACTCCATCTGCATGCAAGATTGCCCTTTGCAACAGCTAAGTGTGTGAGCATGCCCAGTACGCCGTTGTGTAGATGGACACACAGTGCATTCCACACTGTGCCCTTCCATGATTAGACTCCGTGTGCATGCAAGATGGCCCTTTGCAACTGCTAAGTGTGTGAGCATGCCCAGTACGACGTCGTGTAGATGGACACACAGTACATTCCACACTGCACCCTTCCGCGATTAGACTCCGTGTGCATGCAAGATGGCCCTTTGCAACTGCTGTGTGAGCATGCCCAGTATGCCGTTAAGTAGATGGACACACAGTACATTCCACACTGCGCCCTTCCGTGATTTGACTCCGTGTGCATGCAAGATGGCCCTTTGCAACTGCTAAGTGTGTGAGCATGCCCAGTGCCGTTGTGTAGATGGACACACAGTACATTCCACACTGCGCCCTTCCGTGATTAGACTCCGTGTGCATGCAAGATGGCCCTTTGCAACTGCTAAGTGTGTGAGCATGCCCAGTACGCCGTTGTGTAGATGGACACACAGTACATTCCACACTGCGCCCTTCCGTGATTAGACTCCGTGTGCATGCAAGATGGCCCTTTGCAACTGCTAAGTGTGAGCATGCCCAGTACGCCGTTGTGTAGATGGACACAGTACATTCCACACTGCGCCCTTCCATGATTAGACTCCGTGTGCATGCAAGTTGGCCCTTTGCAACAGCTAAGTGTGTGAGCATGCCCAGTACACCATTGTGTAGATGGACACACAGTACATTCCAAACAGACGTGTGATACTAAGTGTCTGGGCATGGCCATTGACATCCTGTATAGCCATGGTGGTCATCCAGGCACCAGATGTCCAATTTCAATGTCACGATGGATGCCTACATTGAACACACTTGTTGCTCTCTTGAAGGGTGTACTGTCTGTCGTGCATCCCGTATCTATTCAGTGTTGTTGTGCTCCATAGATATTTAGTTGGCCCGTTGACAGCACTGGCGTGTTTGTGTACGTCTACCTTGGGATGGTAATATGCTTTCAGACCTCTCACTCTCTAAACATTCCCTATCGGCATCTTTGCCTTTGCGGATGATGTCACCCACCTAGAAGTATGCCTCTGGGAGTGCTGTGTTCAGTAATCTCAGTAGCGCGTTCTGTAAATGCGTAATGCTGTAGTGTGTTAGAGTAGGTAGGTGTGTGTTCAACTCCCGGCCCTTCCAAGTTTGTGTGTGTGTCTGTGTGTGTGTGTTTCCAGCTGCCTGGGGACACAGTAATGCTTTTAGATGCCTCACAACACATACATTCCCTATCGGCGTCTTTGCCTTTGTGGATGATGTCACCCACCTAGAAGTATGCCTCCGGAAGTGCTGTGGTCAGTAATCTCGGTAGCGTGTTCTGTAAATGCGTAATGCTGTAGTGTGTTAGAGTAGGTAGGTGTGTGTTCAACTCCCGGCCCTTCCAAGTGTGTGTGTGTGTGTGTGTGTGTGTGTGTGTGTGTGTGTGTGTGTGTGTGTGTGTGTGTGTGTGTGTGTGTGTGTGTTTCCAGCTGCCTGGGGACACAGTAATGCTTTTAGATGCCTCACAACACATACATTCCCTATCGGCGTCTTTGCCTTTGCGGATGATGTCACCCACCTAGAAGTATGCCCCTGGGAGTGCTGTGTTCAGTAGTCTTGGTAGCGCGTTCTGTAAATGCATCATGCTGTAGTGTGATAGGGTAGTTAGGTGTAAGTTCGATTCCCAGGCCTGCCAGATGTGTGTGTGTGTGTGTGTGTGTGTGTGTGTGTGTGTGTGTGTGTGTGTGTGTGTGTGTGTGTGCATGCTCCCATCCGCCTGGGGACTCAGGTTATGCTTTTAGACACTTCTCAACACAGATGTATCCTGCTGACGTCTTTGCGGATGTTGACACGCACCTAGTAGAATGCCTGTGTGTCTACTGTGTTTAGTAATCTTGGTAGCGTGTTCTGTAAATGCGTCATGCTGTTGTGTGATAGGGTAGTCATGTGTAGGTTCGATTACCAGCCCTGCCACATGTGTGTGTGTGTGTGTGTGTGTGTGTGTGTGTGTGTGTGTGTATGTCTGTATCTCTCTCTTTCTCTCTCTCTCTATATATATATATATATATATATATATATATATATATAAAATCTATTCTCTGCCCATACCTCTGCTCTTGCATGGACAGCTGACTGTTTCATGTATCATATATTTGCATAGCTTTCACATACCAATGAGGTATGTTGCAACTCCCAACATTGCCCATGCAACGTCCATGTTACGGGGGGTGTTACACGCCCTTACAGGCATTTGCTGTATATCTTGGCAGACATCTATCCTTGCTGTACTCTCACTGTACTCGTACACGCCGGAGGTTTCATGTATCATGGCCTAGTTTTGATGTGTGTATGTCTATTTGTGCTGTGTGCATGGCTCTGGGTATGTCCCACTATCATCATTTGTAAAGGTGACAGCCCTATAGGTTCTTCATGTAGACTGCTGTGTCATTTGACATGTCAGCACATATCTGCGGACAGTACTGCACATACTACTGCAGCGCATTTCATACCTTCTGCATTATCTTGCAGTCGATATTGCTGTTTCCTCACACATGGATCTGTTTCTGTTCATACCACTCCACCTCCTAGAGCAAGTTGCTGGACAAGGCCTTATCTGATAGTGGGACACATAGGGGCAGTATTGACATGTTGCTCTTACAAACGTAGATAGTTGACACAGTAATAGGTTTTGCATTAGTATGGCTTTTTTGTCGGATTTGGTGTCTTACTCACATGTTTGTCATTATTTCATGTCCTCAGTTATCGTGAAAGTGCCAGAATGTTACTGTTGTTACGTGGAACACACCAAACATATGAGGCAGAACTCTACACATTCTGCGTAAATCTGTACAGTTGCGGAGTATGTGTCTGTAACAAAATATCAACTTTCTGACACCAATACACACACTGTATGGTGGCATCACAGGCCACATGCCATTACATTTATATTGCAGGACACACCCACCCAGACAGTTGTATTCCTCACACAGGCCAACAGCTGCTTATCCACACTAATTGGTCTATCATGTACCATATGTGTGCACCGGTATTTGCGCTTTCCGTCAGTGGCAGAGCTCATGTACGTGTCTGGGGGACTGGACATTGTTACGGTGACACTGCATGACACCCTGAGGGACACATTACTTTTGTGTCTATTAACCTTCCACATTGACATTCACAGGGCATACATTGTCATTCACATTTGTCAGAGTACATGCGTGTGTCTTGTACATGTTTTCTCATTTGTCCTGATGTCTTTCTTCTCACCTGTCCACCTAGTATCACTAGTTTTGTACATGTATTTTGGACAGGTTACCTTCATACCCCTAACCTGTACACATTATGGGTAAACGCCCTGACGTTTGACCTTGTTACATTTGTCATAGTGATGTGCCTTTCTGGTAAATTGCTGGCAAGGCATTACAGAATGTGCGGTAGATAATAGTGACTGACATTTCCATTACATGATTAGTAACACTCATAACATCTGTATTCATGGGTACGCCAGTATTCTCATGACATTCTGACTTTGTCTGGGGTATATCTAATATAGTCCCTATTTGCATTTCATGTACTATGCCTTAGTGCAGCTGTGTTATTCCGACAGTTTGCCAGTTATGGGGACCATCTTGGTCGTACGCATGTCCATCCATGATAATCGCCTACATGACACTGATATAGGGCCCTACATATTGCAAAATGGTTTCCGCAATATCCAGTGGATGGTTTGCCCCATTATTGAGAATATAGGCGTGTGCTATACCCACATCACTCCCACAGGGCAGGCCTACGAAATCCCTGCCAAACAACACCTAGGCCCATTTCTGCATACCCATGATTCCCATACCTGACAACCCTCTACAGTACCCATTACACATGTTTAATGTGTGGTACTGAAGTGTGGAGACACTTATATGCACTCCCCACTCTCCGGATATCAGTTCGTACGTCATACATTCTATCGACACATGTATCGTCACCCTTGCACCTGATACTGTTGCATGTACAGCTATTTCGTATTTGCTGCGGTCACTTGTTTTGCGTCAATGTCGGTTGACACTACGTAAGATTCAATTTTTGCAGTCCTGCAATGGACACCTATCTGCATGTTTAAAGTGTAGAACTTGCTGGACTGTCACTTTCTGGCCATTGGTTTGGAATGCTGTGGCTTATTCACCTTTCCTGCATGTCTGTTTGTCTACCCATATTAGATATAACATCGCCTATTTATGTACATATGTCATATCTACAGGACATAAGTCTGTTGTGTATACATATATACATGTACAATCCTCATTTTATAACTTGCTTTGGTTTACGTCTGTGGATTATGTGTATACACATATATCTATATCCATACCATACCTTTCCACCATACAGATTGTCGCAGAGTGTACAGCAGCTTGCCCCTTTGTCTTCACTGTGTTTTAAATAAACCTGTGTCTATCTGGCAATGTCGTGGCATTTCATTTGAGACTTACAGTGGGGATTTCTGGCAAGCAGTTCAGGTTACGACTGCATACCCTTCGGAGAATCCATGCTACTGACACACCCGTTATTCTATCCACTTTCTATGTTTGTTCTGGCACATATCTGGTGTTTGTCCCTATTTGTACTGGTAGTTTGCATGGCTTTGTCCGGTTTCATACTTTACGAGGTTAACAGGTTTGAGCCATGTATAACTAACATGGGGGAAACAGCATTCATTTACTATGCTGTGAGCGGATCACAAATGCACAGGCACACTTGCATTTCCTTATTGTGCGTTATGCGCAGGCACGCATGCATATCCTTATTGTGGGTTACATATGTTTACTAAGTCTTTGTGCTTACATGGGCTTTATTACTTGTGACAATACCAGTAATTATCTGTAATACAGTTAACGGACATTTGCGAAACACACGTTCACCTTTAAATATTTAACTGTCTGTACAGCACAGACGCATTCATTACACTTTCACATTATATGTGCTGTAGTCGTTGTTCAACCGGGACTGCATTCACATTGGCTGGATGCTGTAACCACTATACGTTTGGTGTTCTGACTCATTTATATGCATACCCATAGTACATAGCTACATTAACATATGCCTCACCGCTTCACTTACGTCACAGGCATCCATTCTCCTGCTGGGAAAAATGTGGTATTACATGTTACACATTCCCTATTCCCTACTGCTCTGGACCCACGCTGCATATTTCATCACTGCAGGGATATTCAGAACCCAAAGGCTTATAGTCCTGACACATACAGGTCTTTAATTGTCAGGGTGTTCATGTGGTGATCTGGGTTTAGGCTTGTCCGCCTGGTGAACGGAACTGCCCTGACTGTGTTCAAATGTCAGACAAAGCACATGGACAGGGTTTGTCCATTTTAAACATTTAATCTGTGTTTACAGACACAGGTGTTTGGGCACCTGTCAGCAGCTTATGATGTTGGCAATACATAATATGGGTGGGGGCGGTTATGATACATAATCCACGGTGAGTTGTGTTTCCATTCACATTTGACTATTTTCTGTATTCATTCTTATGAGGGTTATTATTTTGCACATGACTTAACTATGAATTAACTACGGGTATGCAGTAGTACAGTCAACATATGTGATGGCTTGTTACAGTATATATATATGGACCTCTGTAATACTGGGGACTACCCCATATCCTTCACAGCATTTCCTGCTTATGTACATACTATTATTCCTTGAACTTTCGAAGCTTGTGAGAGCAGTAATTACATCTGTCCCTATTTGTCCACCCATCCTTTTAGGCTTTGTCCAGGTTTTGTTGCTGTAATAGGTTGAGAGGTGGTGTCGGTATGTGATTGAGTTGAATATATACTTTCGATAAGTCAGTGGGGAGTAGGGTTACCACTTGTTCCTCTTTGCGAGGGGAGGTCCCACTTTGGACAGTTGTGTCCTGTGATGACACCTAAGACATGGCAAATGTCCTGTGATTTTAAGACAATAATATATTTCTTCATTTCTGTACTAGTTGTATGATACAGGTATTTTGTATCTGGTACACATAACTATTATTTGGGATATCATAAGCTATTCAAATGCTACGGCATTAGCTTTTATCTTGGCATACACGTGTAATTCTGTACTTTGCACAAGCCGGGGGTATATTTTATCCTGCAAATTCTCACATTTCTACAAGGGATGTCCCACCTTGGCCATCTGAACAGGTGGCAACCCTAGTGGGGTGACCTGCATGGTGGACAGCTGTTCCATCCTGCATAGTATGAATTGCATGTCTGTGTAGATACTGACCAGTACCGTGACTACACATACATGTTTTGTCCAGATGTGTACAGTAATGGACACCGTGGCGTGTAAACAACTCTGAGGTTTCAACAGGTTACTTATCCCACGCGGGATGTACACACATTTTGCCGTAACATTAACGCGGGCATTTGGATTTACGTACCTGTGATGGGATGTTTACAAACGTGGGATACATATTTGCAATCCGGACACTGCCTAGGACGATACTTCCTACTACATATGGGGAATACCCGCTATGTGTAGGTGTACAGATGCGCAAGGCTGGTAGCTGGATTTGGTGGACATTCGGACATGGGTGCGGGTTATGTGCTATACAGGAGTTGTTGTGTATTGCATTTGCATGCATGGGTTCTACTTTGGATATCCCGGTTCCGCATATAGCATCCTATGTGTATGTGACGGTTACGTTCATGTGTATAGCACATTTTAATATACATATGTTTGTGTGTGTTTGGTATACAATTTGGACTGTCAGGTTTCTTTATGGTTGTTATATAGCCACAACTACCCAGCTGTGTACTATCACTACCACTGTGGGACTGCTGGTGACCATACCCATGGGGCTAGATGTGTGTATTGGTGGCGAGCTGACATGATGCGCTTCACTTCCACTGGGTATAACTTCTGACAGTGCAGTACATTACGGACACACAATTTTAAATATCATTTATTCCATGGACGGTAACTCATATTATGTTGCGTGCATTTCTGTTTGGTTCTCCATTTTGTGTGGCTGGGAACTGTCTTGCATGCTTTGCATACGTTTCATTATCCACGGACACTGATAGGTGAGATTACTATTGCAAGCAGGCTATAATATTCAGCAGTTTAGGTTGCTCATCACCAGCCGACATTGACACGCCTCCGGGCGCAGCTTAGTAACGCCCCATGCACTCGCGCACGTGTCCTATGCACGTGGATGTGGTAGCGGCACACCTTCATTAATATGCATATGGCGCTACTACACCATTTATACGCCGCACGGCTGGCGCAGGCCTTACACCGGCCTTGCGCTGAGCTTCATGAATCCGGGGGAGTGTCTTTTTACTTGCACATGTACAGCACACAAAAATATAATCTGCTTTTGCCACATTTAAGGCAGATGGCAAATTTCAAACCTGAACGTAAAGCTACAATAATCAGTGGAAGAAACCCAGTCATTACTTATGGGGGGGGTTAAAGTTTTACAGAGTGTTTAATATGCAGCGATAAATGTTCTGAAAATCAGTGATGATGCAGTATAAGGAGCAACCATATCATAAGACACTCAAGCAATGGTTTTACAATTTTGGAATTCTTTCTATTACAATCTAGTTAGAGTGACAGTCACTTTGGTGTAGAATACAGAATGAAATAATCAGCCTGAAAGCTATAAAACTAGTACAGCCAATGTCCAGGCATTCATATCTGGCCCTTTCAAATGTGCTTCCTTTTTACCAGTTCCTTTTACATCCTTTTTGAAAGGATGAGGCAATCCACAGCAGACAACCCGTGAAGCTAGGATGAGAGAACTATGACGGAAGCAAACTGTAGCGCTTTATCTTTTAGATTTCATGGCTGTGGCTGCCACACCCACCAGGATGGCAGCAACTGTGAATCCTTGTGCTAGGATACGGGCACGCATCAGCAACTGGGACTGCCGAGTCCTCCCTTGTTTAAAAGCAATAAGTCCATATGTCAAAGCAGCAGCTGTGCCTAAACAACCTGCAAAAAACAAAAAACAAAAATGAAAGTGCTTACCACTGATTTTTTTTATTTTATTAAACATTGTTTTATGACCCTTTGGATTCTGCTTTATTCCGTTGTTTTATTTGGTTTCTGTGCTTAAATAGTGAGAAACCGGACTTTGTATATAACATGAATATGAATTTTAAAGAGGGACTGGAAAGGGGGAACAAAGTGTGTAAATCTACTACCAGAGTGTTTGGAACACCAAAGTGTGGACTTTGTTCTCAATGTTCTTATATTTATGTTGGTGCTTAATTTAAGCTTAAAATTTGTGATTACAAATTTCAGTTTATCTATAAATATAATTATAATAGCATGGGGCTAGTGTACCTAGTTTGCTGTGATCTGTACCACTATTATTATTTAGGTAGATGGAGCAAACACTCCAGAGATGTATTTATAAACATTTGTATGATAGGAAAAAAGGCAAAGAGAATGATGTTCTATACAAGCACAGTCAAGTAGAAGGGTATATAAAGAATGTTGTTTATGGTTTTAAAACAAATACCTATTGATGCCAGGGTTGGCCCATGGAATTTAAAAATCAAATTGGGGTAACTGATGTGACTGAAGGTCATAATACTGAACTTGAACATGCAAACCTCACATACAACCCACTACACCAAAGTAGTACTATACAAAAAAACAACAACACTGTATACCTCAAAACACAAACAAGAACTCCTTGCAACATTAAATAACTACTAACTTACCTTTCCTCAGCAAACCGGACTATCTAAAAACAATCTGTGCCCCCACATCCCCCCTAACTATATATACCAACTCCAGGTTCACACTACAGCAGAGAAAAGGGCATATACCTTTTCCTTATCTCAACGTCCACCATATTTGCTCTCATACTTTCAATACAAATTTAAAGGAACATACTGCATTTACAAACACCAATTACAGCTTTCCTAGGCATTAACAGTATTACTACATTGGCACTTTCAGTTTCAGTCTTCTAACACTCAGCATTCTGAAACTTTCAGTATTTTCACCTTCAATCTTTTGCACTTTCAGTATTTTACGAATTCAGCTTTCAAGTCTCTGTATTTTGGTCTTCAATCTTACGAGATTTCAGCATTTAAAAGTATATATATATATATATATATATATATATATATATATATATATATATATATATATATATATATATATATATATAGTTTTTTTAACTAAAACCTGAACACTGTAGTGCTCTGTGCAGGGTATAAACTGTAGCAACCGCTTGCAGCATATACAGCAAGTAGTTTCCTACAGTTTAAATATAAAAAAATATATTTTTTAACTATAATCTGAGTGCCATAGTTGTCTGTACAGGTTATAAACTGTAACAACTGTTACATGTGTGGCAAGTAGTTTGCTACAGTTTAAAAGAAAGTATTATTTTTTACTAAAATGTAAGGCAGGAGGGCTGGATGCAGGGCACAGAAATAGGACCCGAATGTCCGTGGCAAGGAGGAGTGGGTGTGTTGTGTATCTGGCCGTTGGCATGCCACTAGAAGGAACGCACTTTTTTTTTGCTTTTCACTTGAAGAACTTAAGGGGAATTATGCAGATGACACAGATTGGGTACAGTATGCAGAAAGCATCTTGTATTTTTTTTCTTCACTTGAAGAGCTGATGGGGAGGAGCATTAGTTGGTGGGACAGATGCAGGGCACTGTTTCAGCCAACTATGAATTGTAGGAATGAGCACAGGGAAAGAGGACAGGTGAAACATCCTAATGTACAGCAGATGAGGGTATGCCAATGGAAGAGAGTTGTAGCAGGAACACCAATCACATAGCAATATGGTACAGTATGGACTGCACAGTGGAAATGTGTACTATGTGACTGCCACACAAGGTGACATAACAATGGGGAAGATGTCTTTGTGAGATAAGTACCCTTACATGAACAACGCAGGTGCATATTGTGAAGCTGTGCAAACTGATTTGCCTGAATATGAGTGTAATCTCAGCAGAGGTCTACAACAGGTAGGACACAGGAAAAGGCTCTTGGACAACAGTAAAAGAAGCAAGCATGATTATGGACAATATCAAAATAATACCACCAGTAATTCCATGTCTCTGACATAACATATCTAATTCTGAGTGATCAGAGATGGTTCTGCACAAACACACTTCTACAACTATCATGACATGTTAGCAATCTATGAGGGTAATCACTCACACTGTCCTGATACTGCAACATCTGCTGGAGGTGTTAGGAGGGACACTGCTATACCTGTATGTGACATTATGATTAATACAGGCTAGTTGACTAGTGTGCATGGCGTATATAAATATGGCACAATCCACAATGTCACGAATGTTACACATACCATCAGTGCTGTTAAACAGCTATGTATGTACTGTGTGCATCATCAGAACTGGTATCACACATGCATCTGGTGTAACAACTTGATGGAGATTCCACACCATCAGACAGTAATGTTTACGCAATTAAAAGAATATCTAGGTATGGCCAATAGGATGTGTGACAGTGCACTGTGACAAAGGTGGTACACTTCAGTTACACATCACTGGAAGATGTGTAGGGAGGTACATGAAGAAGGGTGCATTGTACCCAGTTATTTGTGTGATGAAGGCTGCGAACTATGGAGGTATTAAAGCCTGTGATGTGAATGTCCTTCACATACTCAGTAGTTGTGCTACATACAAGGGATTAGTCAGCACTGTGGCCACATACTGGTGGACATTCCACATGCCATCTACCCCAAGACACAGGTCACATACCAGTTGGTCTCATTATACAGTGTAATGTCTACATTATCCTTGGGTTGTGCTTTTGTTTTCATGATGTAATAAATCCCCCCCTATGTTTTTGTTTCATTGCAGGTGTTGTCATAGCTGTGGCAATAATCTTTGGTGTGTGATTATAGTGCCTGCATTATACTAACATCACAGTTGGAGTCGATGTTTACCTACAGCCTGTAGTCCTTCAGACAGCTGTTTGGACACAGTATGTGTATGTCATTTGTGATGTCTGTTACATAAAGGACAGGAAAGGGCCTAGCACACAGCCCTGGTGTACGAACCTAATCACTGGACCTGAGATATAGATCACTGCACACATTTCAACATGTTTAGATGCAACTTATGTGAACCAGTAGTCTACCCACTTGGTGATATAGGTGTTTATGGCCACATCTTTCAGTACTGAGTGAATACCTCAGTGAGTATTTGTGTGAAATGCCTTGGGCTTGTCAAGTTCAAAAGGATGATAGTGTTGTCATGATGCATGCTCTTGATGACATCTTTGAGGACATCTAACAGATATAACAGACATGATGTAGCACTAACAACTCACACAGGTCTGTTGCACACAGCCAGGATATTACAAGTGTCCATTTAGAAAAAGGTCTATGATGATATGTTGGTCTACCTAACAGTTGAGGAGTGTCAGGATCTGTCTATACATGCACTGGGTGCTGTCTCCCCCAATTCAAATGGATGCATGTTGATGTACACCCTTCTACAGGAACATAGTCTGTGTGGAGGGTGTGTTGAAGTGTGTTTTCAACTGTGTCAGGAAGGTGCATGTGCTGAGTCATGCTATAGGTGATCTGTGATGTTGTCACAACCATTGATTCTGTGTGATAGGCCTGGATGAAGGTAAGATGGTGCATACTACCTATCTTGATCTGACTTAGGGTTTGGATACAATCCTCTACACAGGTATCATTGAGAAACTCTCCCAACTGGGGATTAACCCTTATGTCACTAGATGGATAACCAACTGGCTCACCGACAGAACACATACTATGAAAACTAGTGAATCAAACTGTACCAGTAGAGTTGTCACCATTGCCATACCACAGGGGTCTGTGCTTGGCCCTTTACTGTTTGGAATCTATTTCTCAATAGTTCATGTAAAGTATATGGTCTTTGGCTTACCGCGTTTGCTGATTCTTGCATACTGGGTGCAATTATTCAGTCCACAAATGATGATAACATACTACAGGAGGGGCTAACACAGACAAATGATTGGTAGCAAAGCCACATGGTCTACAAAAATGCAAAATGTGTCTTTATTTTGTCCTTCTACAAAGTGGAATTCCTTGTTAATTACAGCACTGGCAACACTCCCTTTGAAACCCAGTGATGCAAGAGCTGGGAACACATATAGATAGCAATTTGAACTTTGACCACCAAGCTTCCACAGTGGTATTGAAAGCCTATGTTGTGCACATCATAAGTCATGCCATCATATTCAGATCTGAGGATTATATAGCAACAATGTACTCGAAACTCATCATAAAACTATTAGAGAATAATGCTCCCTTTTGCATGTACCTTATCAGACACATGCAGCAGCTGGAGAGACCACAGGGGTTTCTCACCAAGAAAACACTGGGCCTACAAACCACGCCATGATGTATGTGGATAGACCAAAAGCCATGTCACTGTAATCTATAGCATATAGGATGAGGTGACTTCTGCCTGGCCTCCAGGCCAGTCTCTGACCCTGCTCTAGTGGGAATAGTGCACATCCACAAATCAGATATAGGTGATGACATCAGCAATGTCTAGTGAGGAGACTATGGTAATAGCAGTGTTCCATATGCTGGAGTAAAAGTTTCTCTCCAATGTCAAGCAAATGGACAAAGACACACACACACACACACACACACACACACACACACACACACACACACACACACACACACACACACACACACACACACACACACACACACCTTGACTTCAGTGAGAACAGAACTCCAACCTACATACACAGACTATAGAACTCTGCATTTAAAGCAGGTGCCACAGCTGAAGTCTGACTTGGAGTGTCTCAGACAACACTTTATAGGTGATGACAGCAGTAGCTGGTGAGGAGATTATGGTAATAGCAGTGTTCCACATGCTGGTGTAAAAGGATCTCTCTAATCTCAAGCAAGTCCAAAAATACATATACACACACACACACACAAAATTTGACTGCAGTGAGAACAGAACCCTTCCCTATCTAAGTACACAGACTACAGAATTCAGTACTTTATGCAAGCGGCATGCCACAAGTCTGAATTTTACATGGCTGCAGGACAACTTATATTGGATGACATCAGCAGGGGATGTTGGAGAAAAGATGTTAGGAGACCTGCATGAAATGGATATGTAGACATATGTAAGAGTCAAAATACTGTCCATCCATAAGATTGGATCGGTAACTGTAAGATACACATTTATGTTCTTCTGGCTAGATGTATACACACACACACACACACACACACACACACACACACACACACACACACACACACACACACACACACACACACACACACACACACACACACTCACATAAAGCAGTTGACTGTGGTGAGAACAGAACCACAGCCTAAGTACACAGACTACAGAACTCAGTACTTTATGCAAGTACAATGCCACAAGTATGACTTTTATAGGTCTGCAGGACAACTTATAGTGGATGACATCATCAGTGGATGCTGGAGAGAAGTTGTTGGGAGGCCTGCAAGAAATGGATGTGTAGGCATGTGCAAGTGTCAAAATGATATCAATCCATGGGACTGGAGTGATAAATGTAAGATCCACTCTTATAGCCTTCCTGCTAGAAAGACAGACAGACAGACACACACACACACACACACACACACACACACACACACACACACACACACACATACACACACATACACACACAGTTGACAGCAGTGAGAACAGCATCCCCTACCTATCTAAGTACTCAGACTACAGAGCTCAGTACCTTTATGCAAGCACCACAGCACAAGTCTGACTTTTACAAGGCTACAGGACAACTTATAGTGGATGACATCAACAGTGGATGTTGGACAGAAGCTGTTAAGAGACCTGCATAGGTTCATAGGATTTTACTAGGCTAATGGCTCTAGGGCCTTTACAAGCCTAGCTGTGTCAAAACCAGAGTACCCTTATTGATCATAGTTAGGTGGTCATTGTTAGCAGATCAATTTTGTGATCAGCACCTACTGTCCCACCCATGAGGGACAAACGTGCCACTCCAAGGGTGAATTTATGGTCATTCATCCAGTTGTCAAGATTGTGTTGGAATGGGGTCATTGAGGAGCTTTGCTTCACATGGAGTGGGAATCTATTCCAGAGGAATGGCAATTTCTGGGAGATATATCTGTCTCTCCAGCATGTCATGTTTATGTGATAGGCTAGGTTGACATCCCTGGAGCAAGTTATTCTTGTCCCATTTGATTTGCAAATGTCCAGCATTTCCATTAGGACAGGGTCTGAGACTGTTCTGTAGGCCAGGCATAGGTTGCCTCTCAGCAGCCTGTATGACAATATGTCTTTTCATGTATGTCATATTCTGGAGGCCCTGGATTTTCTTGGTCAGAAACCTCTGTGGTCTCTCCAGTTGTTGCAGGTGTCTGGTGAGGTATATACAAAAGGGAGCATTGTACTCAATTAGTGGTCTGATAAGGGTAGATCACAGCGGAGCTAAAAACTTCCCGGTCTTGGATGCGGTGCCTTTATTTATGAGGTGCGCAATGTAGAATGCTTTTCTTATCACTATGGACACATGGTGATCAAAGTTTAGTTTGCTATCAACCTGTGTTCCCAAGTCTCACACCATTGAGTTTGACCTTAGAGGGGTGCTATCTACATCATAATTAGCAGGGGCTACTTATTTGCCAAAGGGGATAATGAGGCATTGTTTTGTGTTAAGTTTCAGTCTGTGAGTTTGGCACCAATCATTTGTCTGTGTCAGTCCTTTCTGTAAGATGTTTACATCATTGGGCACTCTGTATGATTGCACTCAGTTTACAGTCATCTGCAGTCTTGGTAAACCACAGGCCATCTACCTTCACCCGGACTTCAAAGAAATAGTTTTCAAACAGTAGATGGCCCAGCAAAGATCCTTGTGGTACTCCACTGGTAACTGGTATACTGGTGGAGGAGGACTCCACAGCTTTGACAGTGTGTATTCTGTAGGTGAGCCAGTTGGCTACCCATCTAGCAATTTATAGGTTAATCCCCAGATAGGAGAGTTTCCTCTATGATAACCAAATGGGGGGGTTGTGTCAAAGGCCTTGGCAAAATCAAGATAGGCAGTATGTACTGTTTTTCCCTTATCCAGGGCTTTGGTGACATTATCAAATACACTCCTAGGTTTAATAAGCATGATCTACCCTTGACAAAGCCAAAGTGGGTCAGTTCAATAGTTTGAAGGTCACCTATGTTCTTGTGGATAAGGTCCATGAGGATTCTTTCCATAGCCTTGCAGATAAGGCTGGTTAGGCTTATGGGTCGATAGATCCCAGGGTCAGTTGATGGATGTGTAGGCATGTTCAACTGTGAAGATAGTCCTAGTTCTGCATGTTACCAGATTGATGTGCATTGCATATCACACATTTGTTATTAATTTATGTAGTGTAGTTGATATATTTGTGAACAACTACTGCTGAGCCAGGGTTGCACGTCATGGGGGGAGGCAACACATAGCTGCATTGAAAATATGTGACATATTGTTAGATAGGGCCTTCAGTTTGTTATGTTTCCACATGCAGTTTCATGCCATGAAGAGTAAATGGATGATAAACAGCACTAATACATTCTAATAGTGACTGTGTAGAGCAGCAGGCTTGCTCAATGGTTGGCAAAGTGTTTGTGCATGTGAGATACACATTTCCATTACTTTCTCTGTTTGCATGTAGTTAAGCAGTGCACAAACACGAGCCTCGTTGCTAAAATTCTGAGAGCTAGTGTTGAGCGTATGAAACACATCTGCTGCTTAGCTGACTCTGTGGCAGCAGGTGTAAATCCATTGATACATTTCTTTTTGAGCCCAGATGATACTGGGTTCAAATCCAGGTGAGTGTAATATTTTTAAATAAACAGTGATAATGCAATGGCATTATTCTTTATAGTACATTCAGTATATGTTATTGTGTGTGTTGACGTAGTGCAGCAGGTATAAGCATCATTGCATGGAACTAACTGCAGCATTGTAGAGCCACTCACTGATGCTTGGCATTGGTGCATGATGCCAAACTCTGTGCAAACACAGAAGCCAAAGAGTGAAGGGATCCATTGCTTTTTTTTTTTTTTTTTTTTGGTACTTATGTGTGTTATGTGTGATTCCTTTTTTGACCAGATTATAGGTACTAAAATGGGGTAGATAGGAAAGTGGTGAAATGGAGAGCAAGGAGAAGGAAGAACAAAGGGAAAGCAATACAGGAATGTGCAGGAGGGAGGTAGGAAAGAACCATAGATATCCATTTCTTCAATAGTGTAAACTGAAAATATGTGAGAATATTAGTTAAATTCGGACTGTCACCCCCAGAAAGAGAGGTGACAATAATGTAATCATGTTGTACAGCCAATTGGACCAAATCAAGTGTATTAAGAAGACATGTGTGCAAAATGGAGAGCTATGTATGTGACAACAATTTGTTTGTGGGACAGGTGCCCATGTTTTTTAATTCAGCAAGAGATACACATACATTAATTTAATTCCAGCTGATTAACTCAATATAGTCAGACAAGCTTCCAAGTCAATTTAAGAGAATAAATCCAGTCCTCAATCTGCAATCTCCTTTTTCCTATTTCAAAAGTTGAATAAAATCACAAAAGTCTTCCTTTTGGTTTTCAAAAGCTTTATTTTTGAAGAACGTCCAACAAAGGTAGGTAAGCGCCGTGGCAATACATCTCTCTTCATTTTATTTCAGTTGTCTTGTAAAAACTAATCCACAGACAGTTTGGGTATTTATACTTTGTATAGTATCAGCACATTAGGAATTTGTAAATATGGATAGAAAAACTCTATTTTCATTGCTTGAGAGATTTCCATTCATTTAAGCAAATATGGATACAAAATCTCTATTCTCATTTGTTAACAGTGTTACATTCATTTTGTATAGAGATAGACTTATGGGAAATAACTTATTGCAAAGACCTCAATCAAAGGGGAGAGACTGGCCTTGTTATAACCAGGGCTTTTGCAGATAAGCTTCATCAGACATACCTATTAATCAAATATGCAGGTAAACAAACACTCAGTTGAAAAGTAATTAAATCAAGATTAATAAATTATGACCAAACCTATATTAACATTAACTCAGGGAACGTTATCCATGGTTGAATAATAGGACAAGACTATTTGGTATCAGAATCTTAAACATTTTAAAAAATCTTACAAAATTATTAAATTACTATACAAGTGTCATGCCTTCTCATGGCCTTTAATGCCTTGTCCAGTAGATGACCAGAGGATGTTCCATGAAAGCCACTTGAATAACGCTATCTCAATTTGGGTAATGTTAGAGCTACTGTGGAGCATGTCAATAGTCACCAGAAATTTATGTAAATGGTGTAAACATCCAGGGGAGTAAATGTAAGATATAGCAAGAGTGTAACAGACTGAACTTTAACCTTTAGACAGTGAGCATAAATTGTAGCAGTGGTTTACAGAAAACAGAAAACATTTGCATTAGGACTGTAGTCCCTGTTAGTAGTAAGCACAATGATGCAGTTTTCTTAGATTCAATACACTGTTGATGGAGATTATGGTATTGAGTCCTGGTGGTTTGCCTGCATTAAGCCGGAGCTGCCATTCTAGCTCCCTTTTCACCAGAATGTCATTGGTGGAGCCTCATAGTGTTCCCTTTTTGACCATATCTATGATATGGAACCTGAAAGAGTTATGCCCAGTCTTTTCATTGCTGCCCTTTGCCAATGTGTTGTTGCATTTGTTGCATTTTTTGTCATATAGATGCTGAGCAATCCTTGTTTTCAGCTTGTTCAAAGTTCTGTCTATATAAAATGTGGTGCATTTTGAACATT
Organism: Protopterus annectens; assembly: GCF_019279795.1. Taxonomy (NCBI): domain Eukaryota; kingdom Metazoa; phylum Chordata; order Ceratodontiformes; family Protopteridae; genus Protopterus; species Protopterus annectens. Next base: position 816,360,223 of record NC_056733.1, read on the forward strand.
CTGCTCTGTAAAAAAAACATTCACTATCGCAGTTCCCTCTGTGTTTTCTGAAAAAAGATTTTGTTGTGCTTGGGCAATTGAACTTGGGCATTGCTCAGCAACTTAAAGTAGCCACACTTCTGTTTTCCACAGGGGTAGGTCCCATGTCTGTTCTGAGGTAGTGGGTCCCATTCCCTGCTTGCCAGCTCCAGTAAATGTTTCAGATTCCTGTTTCTCCTGATGCTGAAATTTAGCATATTGGGAAGGAATGGGCTAATGGCAGGGTTGTTTCTAAGTTGTTTTGTTTGTCTTCTATAATGGGGTTGAAGATCGAATGAATGAACTTTTTGCTGTATTCTCTTTCCAAAAAGTCCCTCTCTGGTTTAATGATGTTGGCTATGAAATCTTTCAGGTTCTTGGACACTTGGGTGATCTGGGGGCCCTGTTACTTAAGAATGTTTCTTTTGTTCTGAAAGGGGTGCATGCTAGCCCGGTGGAGAAGGTTCACCCTTGTGGGATCTTGGTATAGGTTGTTGGGGAAAAGATCTGAGTTGCACTCCTTGGAAATTGTGAGGTCTAAAAACACAGTGTTTTCCTTGTTATAGCTGTTGGTGAATTTTAAAGAGTTCATGGAATTCCCTGTGTGATCAAAAAATTCCCTTAAACTCTCCTCTGAGCTCTCCCAGATGATAAAAATGTCATCAATAAAATGGTAGTAATAAGCCATCTCCTTAGAATAGGGGGAATTATAAACATGGTCTTTTTCCCATTAACCTAAGAGCATGTTGGCTAGGCTCAGTGCCATCGCTGCCTCTGTTTCAATACCTTTCTCTTCCTATTGAAGCAGAAAATGTTGTTAATCAGGAGGATTCTGAGTAGTTTGCAGATGGACTCAGTCTCATATCAGTGGTTCAAGCCCATGGTGTTGATCAATTCCAGCACAGCTTCAATGCAGTATTCATGGGTGAGTATGGTGTAGAGGGCCTCTACATCGATGGTCACTAAAATTGTGTTTTTGCTGACTTTTAGGTTCCTAATCTTTGTCAGCAAATCACTCATGTCAAGCACAAAGGAGAGGTTCTTCTCTGCTAATGGCTTGATCTGTACATCCAGGTAGATGGATATAGCCTCAGTGATACTACTCCCACTCATTATGACTGGATGGTATGGGGGTCCTTTATATTCTTATGAGGCTTGGGAATGCCAAAGAAGCTGGGACTCCTTGGATGTTTAATGGTCAGGAAATCCAATAACTTTTCACTTATTAGACACTCTTCACTTAAAAAAGTAATTCTTCATTGAGAAAATTGTAGGCCTCTTTTACCTTTTTGATAGTGCATTTCTCATAGAAGACCTCGTTGTTCAGCATTAAAGTAATTTTGTGGATGTAGGCCAAGGTATCAGTCACTACAATGCCTCCTCCTTGGTCCACTTTCATTATCCTTTGTGTTCGATCCTGGCTGATGTTCTTAAGGGCTTTCATTTCTTCCAGGCTCAGGTTATAGTATTTCCTTTTTTGAGGTTTGGCCAGTGTTGTTTTTATATTGGCTTCATATTTAACCTCAAATGCCAAGATACTAGGGTGGACAGGGTTGCAAAAACTGCTGGGCTTAACCCATTTCTCATTTTTGAACCTGTTCATTTTCTCATGGAAGAACATTTTTAGGTTGAGCTTTCTGCTGAACATTTTGAGATCAATAATTTATTGTACCAGGTTACTCCTTTGATGGGGTAGAAAGATTAGGTCTTTCTTCAGTAATTTTAATTTGGTGTCAGAGAGCGATTTCTCTGAGTGGCTCCAGACTTTGTAGATTGCGAGTTGCTGTAGTTGCTGTTTGGCCTTTTGTTTGGGAGGTCCATGGAGGGACGCAGAGGTGTTTCAGGTCCTTCTTCTCTTGCCAAGTCCTGTCCCAGTTCTGTGGGTACTGTGCTGGGGAGCTGCTTAACCTCGGATGGTATGTTTCTCTTGTGTGTCTGTTTGCTGGGTTACTCCTTTCTGGCTGTAATCGTTCCAGTTTCCAGGTGTCCTCCTTGTGTTCATTGGGTCCAGACGTGGATTTCATGGGCCCTGCTGAAAAACCTGTTCCTTGCTGTTATTCTCCCTACTGGAAGCTGGGGGAGTCTGGATTGCTTCATAGTTCTAGTCCATGTTGATTTCTTGATCCTGGTCTGCCTGTCCCATTTCTGAAGCTCTATTTGTCTTTGCTTAAGATGGGTTATTAATGGCTGTAGGTGAAGTCCTCACAGTGTTCTGAGCTAGATTGTCCTATTCAGTTTTAGATGTTTCTTGGATCTTAGATCTTAGTTCAGGTACTGGATCCTTTCAATCACTGGTTTAATCTTGCTCTCAAAATCTGCAATAGTCAGTAGTTTGTTGTCCAGTTTGTTAATGTGGTCGATAATCCTGGGCAGTTGTCTCTTGTGGTCAAGCAGGATTTCCACCAGTTTGAGGCCTGCTGTATGCAGGGCATTGTCCCATTCTGCTACGATCATGTCATACTTATTTCTGACATAAAGACTTTTTCATATCCTGAGACCTTTAGGTACAATGTTCCATTTTAGGCATGTGGCAATGAATACTCCTTCCCATTACTGGTGTTTTAATGCAATGATTTGGTTCTCTAGCTCTTCCAGGGTGCTATCATCATCTTCTCTGTTGACCTGTTCTGGGTTCTGGTTAATTTCAAATTTAAGTGTAGGTTGCACAAGGATTCCTTTCAGTAGGTCCATCATCTTGCTGGTGCTGAAGGGTGGATGTGGACATAGGGTCTCTCAGAAATTTCCCTGTGGGTACCTCATGCAGAAAGTGAGGCTACATGAGCCGCATTCTAACTCTTTAATCAATCAAAAAATAAGCATTGAGGATTCTCAAGTTGAGAGACTGTACCCCAAGGCTTCTCTGAACTTGAATTGCAAAAGCAATACTAACTAAAAAACACACATACATAGATTGAATTCCAGTTGAAAAATCTAGCCAGACAAGCTTCCAAGTCAATTTAAGTGAATAAACCCAGTCCTCAATCTATGATCTCCTATTTTCTTATTTCAAAAGTTGAATAAAACCACTAAAATATTCCTTTTGGTTTTCAAAAGCTTTATTTTAGAAAAATGCCCAACACAGGTAGGTGGGCACCGTGGCACAAAATCTCTCTTCATTTTATTTCAGTTGTCTTGTAACAACTAATCAACAGACAGTCAGGGTGTTTATACTTTGCATAGCATCAGCACATTAGGAATATGTAAATATGGATATAAAAACTCTATTTTCATTGGTTGAGAGAGTTCCATTCATTTACACAAATATGGATACAAAATCTCTATTCTCCTTGGTTAGCAATGTTACATTAATTTTGTATAGAGATGGACCTATGGGAATGAACTTTTCGCAAAGACCTCAATCAAAGGTGAGAGACTGACTGTGTTATAACCAGCACTTTTACCAGTAAGCTTCATCAGACCTACCTATTAATCAAATGTGGAGGTAAACTAACACTCAGTTGAAAAATAATTAAATCGAGGTTTCTAAATTATGACCAAACCTATCCTCTGGTCATCATACCGGACAACGCATTAAAGGGCATGAGAAGGCATGGCACCCGTTTATTAATTTAATAATTTTGTATGAGTTTTTTAAAATGGTTAAGATTCTGACTCCAAATAGTCCAGTGCTATTTTTCAACCATGGATAACGTTCCCTGAGTTAATGGTAATATAAGTTCAGTAGTAATTAAGAAACCTCAATTTAATTAATTGAAATTAAAATTAATTACTTTTCAACTGAGTGCTGGCAGGTTGGGTGCCAGACGTGCTGGGCATCGGTGTTGGAGCTGTTGTATTGCGGCAGGCTAAGCCACTGGGGATGGCCTACTTTGCTGTGCTGTGAAGCATTTAGTGATTTGTTACAGATGTATGATGTGGAGACATTTTGTTGAAACATAATAGAAAAAAAAAGAGATAAGGGTTGGGCTGAGAGAAAAAAAGAGATAAAATTTGTACCATCATATGTGACATACAATGTATTAACAAAATTATACAACTATTTTATCTGAAGTATTACATTTAAGTATACATCCTAACAACTACACACTATCACTACAGATTTCTGAAAGTAATCCTTGAAATTTGCATATATTGCACATATGCTTGGTTCAATTATATAGATTACAGTTAAAATCAGGGAATTTATGCCACTTGTATAGAGTTTAACATTAACTGAATATTATTAAAGAAATGGCAGTATTGTATAGTTGTTACTCATGGTATTTGAGCCTACAGCCTCTGACTACAGTCTTATACTTGACTCATAAAATTAGTTGGCTTGTGCTACAGACTAATGAATGCTTACTTTAACAGTTAGGATATGTATGCTCAATTTGCTACAACTGTAAATAAACAAAACTTTGTCTTTAACTTTTAAAGCTGCAATAATACTTCTCTTATGTATACCATTGCTTCCCTCAGTGTCTCCATTCAATAAGCATGACCCTGGTGATTAAACTCTATTTTGTCATTAGTTGTGGAAAGAACAGAAAAGAAAAGAAGAACATTATGAGTACCAGCCTTGCCTATATTTAAGTATTACAAATACTCTCTCATTATCATACTTACACAGCTGTGGGAGGTCAGCAGTTTGAAATTCAGCCAACCACTGATTGAGGGTATCTCTCTTGTGCCTCTGTAGGTCATTAAAATTATGCTTACACTGTTCTCCAGTGTGAGGGCTACCAGTAGCACTGGATACAACCTGATCCAAACTACTCCAAGCCTCAGACTTGTACTGGGAGCCAGAATAGTCTCCCAGCAGAAACCTTTGAATGTGGTGTTTTACCAGGAGTCCAATAAATATCCTGTACTCCTGAACACCCCACATCTGTGCCCTAAACTGGTCACTTTCACCTCTAACTCCAGACCCAAACTAGAGCAATGGCAACTAATGATTTCCTGCCAATTGCTGTTATCACATTTACTGGTAGTGCTCAGACCAGAATAATGATGCCAACCCCATTTGCATGATGTTAAGTGGACAGCAGCAGTGCCAAGCAGGTTGGAAATACATTTTTTTACATTGGAAGGTTAATCTGACACCTGGTCTTAGTTTGAGGGGTGTTTGCTGTTGTAGCTTGGAAATATATATTGAAAATTGGAAGGTATCTGTTAGGTGAGTTAAGTTTGCAGACATGCACTGGGAACATAAATGTCATGACCTGACACATATGTTTTTGGTGTTATACACTGGTAAAATTGATTTTTAAAATGTGGGATTCAAACCTAGGCATAAGGGACAAAACATTTTCTTCTACAGTGGTGATTTTCCATCTTTTCCAAAGAAGAACTGCTGCTCACACACAGGAATCATTCATAACTAAAGATGACAGTTTGAGATCTTACACATGTATGTATTTGACCTGACAAGATTCTTGTATATAGATCCAGTTGTGTATGTGTCTTATTTAATTGTGAAAGCCATCCAAGTTCAGATAGCAGAATTATACTTACAGAAATATGGTAGACAATATACCATCAGTCATACATTGGAAAACACAATAAAGGTGTCTTATCCCTCATACATATAGTTCATATCAGCTCCACTATCTAAGTGTTATAACTGAGAGTGAATATAATGGGAAATCAAATAACAGTAAAAATATGTAGAATATCCTGTATTAGAACCGAGGACCATGTGTATGGCAGCCCTACACTTACAGTTGTTGCCACAAGAATGTTGAAATAATACTTGCATGTTTTTCAGTTCATTGTTATAAACTGCATTACCACAACAGTAAAACTAGATTGTGCACCCTGTACTAGAAGACAAAACCATCTGTATTCCAGCCCTACATTTACACCTGCTGCCACATGGCTAGTTACATGACAGTTCCATAATTTCCTACTCATTCTTAAGTTCTCTGTGTTAACCACTGTGCAATCCCACTTAGCATGTTTGCTCAGTCCCCAACAGAATTAATTGAATGTATTCATTTTCAGTTACTGACTGTCTGCATCCTATCTGCAGGTGTTCCATGGCTACAGGTGTTGGGGAACCTTGCTAACCATTGCACAATGTTGCTTAGCGATGTGTGACAGAAAGCAAAAAATTGCAACAATGTATCCTTTTTGACCTTTACACTTTTACAGATGCCCTGTCTGCATGTGAACTGTCCACTTCCTGTGTGGACCACTAGTCCGAGTTTGTGCACTGCTAAGCATTGCACAAATGAGATAAGCACAGCCAAACCTGACATTCATTTTCTCAATTTCCCTTGTTTGCGGTAAGCCATGCACTGCACAAATACTGGCAAAAAAATAAAAAAAATAAATAAAAGGGAAAAGTAGTTGAAATGAATAAAAGCAATTTTTGAAATAAACACTACAAAATGTTTGTTAGTACACAGGAAATATTTTTGATAGGTCTGGATTTGAGCTCTCAGTCCCTCAAAATCTTCAGAACACAGTAAGGGTGACTAATACCTCTTTGTCACACAAACAGCTTAGCAGCAGGGAACTGAAATCATTCTGCATACAACCAACTACAACATCATCCACCGTACTAACAAACCATATGACAGTTACTTGTACATGTATTAATTTTTGATGGGGTGCACTGAGTGAACACATAAACATTTATGGTTATTGTTTGCAAAAATACAGATTTACCTTACCTCTCTGTGTTTATTGCTTATTCTTGCCTTATCTGACTAGTAATCTGAGACATGCAGTCTGTAAGGCATTCTATATCATTGTCCCTAAAATGTGTGAGGATATTAAATGGCAATAATATACAGTTGTCAACAAATGAAGGGGAGGGTGGATGATAATAAACAGAACATGTGAACTGTGCCTGATTACTTACATTTCCAACCTTGATAAAGTTACTTCTACACTTTGTAAGTCTAACCTGACATACCCACTGGAGATAGGGCAGTCTGCATTGCTTTTGTGTTTTCCTTCTCCCTACCAGTAATCATTCACAGTAATCATGCACAGAGGAGAGTCGCTGCAGTAGCCCATGATCAGATGGGTACAGGGGGGCTGCATTCCATTAGCAACATACAATGAGGGAGTGCCTGCACTATGTTTACATCTGATACACAGAGCTAAGTATTTGGGATTCAGCAATTCTAATGAGTTCACACCTCATTTGCATATTCACCATGCTCACAGCCCTGAATGTAAACCATAAAAATCAACCATGTAGTTAAGGAACCTGAAGGTGAGGAGACTTGTTTATGTGGAGAACACAGAAGGGGATATTACTTTGGCTTATATCTGCACAGAAGATTACTGATCTTGAGAAGGTATGCTTGCATTTTTTTCAGCTATATACTGCTTATGCTGAAATGGCATTAAGAAAAGTCTGTTTAATATTATATAATATATTAATTAGCACATGCTACCTTTATCCGTATGCACTACTTGGAAGTGTAATTGATGGCATGGGCATGTTTTTCAGGGCATTTCACAGGTATACTTGATTGACAATAGCTTAAAATGGAATGTTCTGTGTTAATTCTGTAGCCATGTTTCAGAGACAGTTCATTTATAGCACTTTTAGTATTTCACTGATGGTTTGCTTGCAAAATATGTCATTTGCCTGTTCTTTTGGGGGTAGGGGAGCAAAGCTGCATTTCTGTTTTGACACAAACAAGGATCTGTTGCTATTATTATTCTCCTTGTTTTGCATCCAGCCTTGCTTTGTGTCTGAATGTAATATGTTACAACCACGCAATTCCTGCTGCTCATATTTCAAATATCTTAACTGTTTTATGTTTTTCCTGTGGGTAATAGTGAAATGTTAACTTCTCTGTTTTATCTGGGAACATGATTTTTTTAATTATGTGATACTTATGTGTATTAGCCTTCTGTTGTGTTTAGGTCACCTAGGACTATGGCACCAATGCGTGTTAATCCCCCCAAATCCCCCTTTAGTGACTTGAGAATCAGTTCATTGTAAAAACATCTAGGCAACATGGTGCCTTTCTGCTTGAAAGGGGACATGAAGACATGTCTGGTAGAATGCAGATTTGGCAGCAGATAGTTGCTGATGTGAATGCAGTAGGTGACCACAGCAGAACATATAATCAGGTGTGCCATAGGACCACTGACATGATCTGATCTGCACAGAGGGCAGGAGCTGCAGTGGCTCATGATCAGATGGGTGGGGGGGCTGCTACAGATCCACCACTAACAGCAAATGAGGAGTTCCTATCCACTGTCAGGGATCCAAACAGCTCCCATGAAAATGCAGAACAGCATGTCCTTGACATTGGTATTACTATTTCAGGGACAGCAAGTGTGTAAACTGAAAAAAGGCAGTAACCTCCAAAAAACAAAACATTCATAATGAAAAACACAAGGAGATGGCTTGTAACAAAGGAAACCAAGACTTCACTGGGTACAGAAGGTAAAAAATATTTAATAAGATAAAATATAAAATATAGCATATAAAAATAAAATATAAAATGTAAAACAAAAATGCACAGCAAGTATGTCCCAGGAGGAGCTTCCAAGTAGGCTTATGTATCTCAGTTGTTAAATACTCTTGTATAGTAAAATAGTTATAGCAATACAGTAGTTCTGTTTAATAAGAAATTGGTTGGGGGATTGTAGATTTCTGTCGTTAACAACACATTCTGATTGATTACACATGGGCTTAGGTTGGACTTGTCATCCAAGTTCTTGTTGAAGGTATAGTTAATAGGTATATAAAGGGCAAAAGGTTTTACCCACTGTGTTACTGTTAATTGTGATTATGTTGTCCTTAACTTTTGCTTAATTTCTTCCATGACCATCACCCATTGGAAGCATAACATCAACTTCACATGGCAAGCCAAATATCTTCTTTGTCAGTGGTGATGAGCAGTTCAAAGAAATATATAACTTTTATCTATATGTGTGATGTGGGTGTCAGGACTGTTGTGTGTATTGCTGCACTGTCTGCAGTAGTAGCATCACTGTTAGATTGTTAGCATACATTTGACTATACTAGTGTAGCTATTAATTTATTTCCTGTGTTTGTTGCTTATTAGCACATGTGATCCTGACAGTGGAAGTGTAGGACTCTTACCACCTGATGTCACAGTATTGTCAGACTTTGATAATGATGAGGGCCAAACAGAGACACAGTAGGGAGATGCAGAGGTTGAATCTGACACTGAGTTTGACATTCAGCCATCCCCTGTAATTCCATTGGACGCAGCCAGTATGCCTATGCCAACCCATTCCAGTGAGTCCTCAGATATTGGACAGGTGGAGAGTGAGACATTCAATCAGGAAAGTATGGTTACTGTGGCTTCAGTGCCTGTTGAATCTAGCTGTAGCCAAAGTGTGGGTGAGGTGCCATGTAGGAGGGTTGTTAGAGGTGCTTGGAAGAGGCCTGCTGTCCATCCTCCACCTGATCCAGATGTGTCTTCCCGTGTCACTCAGCATATGTTTTCAGCCATCGTGGAGGCACAGGCACATTCTCATAGGTCCTCCAGAGAAATGCTTAGGGCTGTAGATGTGGCATAGGCTAACATATATGACTGCCTCCGCCATGTTTCGAATTCAATGGATTGGATGAATGACATATTGGAATGGGTGGTGTCTGTGATGGAACATCTTCTGGGAAGGGGACAGCATCCTTGTGCACATATATCAGCCACATCACCTGCTGTTAGCCAATGTGGCTGTGCCCGATCACACTCCCATAGTGGCACTACTTCCACTGTTCTGTCAGTGGTTGAGGTGTCCACATTCAGATGTGGCAAGCCATGGGGTCATAGTCCTGGGTATGCCAGTGAGGGAAGGTCATCCAGCAGACATCAGTCACATTCAGGTAGCAGCAGTGCATCTGATTGTGGGCATGAACATGCCAGTGCAGCTCCTGGCACAGCCAGTTCTCATGTTTGGGTATGACATCAATGAACTGCCACCTCTGCCATGCATGGCTCACACCTGTCTGACATACCAAAACATAGAGCTAGCACAGAGCTTGGCTGTGTTCATGCAGACACTCACACACCAGTTTCACCTGGAGGACCCATACAGACACATTCACAACAGTTACATGGTTCATTTGTGAAGCTTAAAACTCATTTTATCTTACTGGCTATTTACTACTTTATCCAAATGTCTCCCTGCTTCTCTTTTTTACTAACACACACTCACCAATCTTTTGAGTCAGCCTACGCTTCCTGCCACCCCACACATAACAACCTGTGAAAGTGATGATAACTGTGCCCTATCCCTGTTTTCTATCCTTTTGATTCAGGGATACATAATATTTGTGTCTGATACTCATTGTGCATAGCTAACTTAGTGCTTAGTATCTCTGCATTTGTGATGTTGATTTGGTAACTGTACCTTTGACTTATATTAGTCAGAGAAAGTTAGACAGTTGATAGAATTAAACATTTTTTGCATCAGTATTGTTAATGATCTTGTGTGGGTTGTGAAGTCTGAAACCGAAATGCATTTCATTACTTTATTGATTTTGTTGTCGACTCACAGCAAGACATTGTCCGTTCAATTCTCAGCTAAAGCGTCTTCTGTGTGGAGACATGTTTGAAGGGGCGTATCTTCGTTGAAGGTTGTGCGTCAGAGCTGGTAACTCGGCATGTAAAAATCTTCTACCAATCATTAGCGGACCGGTGTTCCGCTGTGGTGACCGCTAACCGGGAAAAAGCCAAAAGACACAAACAAAATTGATTTTGCACTACAAAAGCATGGTGCTAAACTGAGGACATTCAGTGACCCATCAGTATTTTTGAGTGGTATGACCATGTGAATCTTTGATGCCAGAGGCCAACTACTTGATAATGGAAACATATAAGTCATGTGTGTCTCTGCTGTCACATGTACAAATCACTCACCTTTTACTTGCTTACATTACCAAGTAACAACATGCAAAGATATCCCATTCATTCGTATTATTAAACAATACACTCCAGGTTCAACACTTACCTTGTAAATCCAGCAGTTACAACAGTTTTAGTTCAGGGCTGACTCTGTCTGATGCTAGGAATACACAGCCATTACAAGGGTAGGTAAAGGTTGTGATTATTGCCTGGCATCAATGTTACTATATGTATGGGCATGGGAGGAAGATTTTAGCCCCTTAGTTGGTGAATGAGTATGCTATATGTTGCTCCTTAACCATTGCGAGGGCTTATTGAGCACACCTATATCTGCCTATAAGCACAGCAGCTGACAGTTCCCCCTCTGACTCCTCACCTGTGTTTGGCTCTGGTGACCCTGCCACTGGTGTTGGGATGTGTGCCCCTTCCCCTTGTTGATCCTGCTGAAGCTGTTTTCTCAGGATGATGTTGTGTAGCATGGCACATACTGTGAATATTTTAATACATGTACATGGATTGTACTGCATGGCTTCCCCAGACGTATCTAGGCACTGAAACTGGAGCTTCAACAGCCCACAGACATGGTCTATGATATCTCTGGTTTGAGCATGTGTCTCATAATGGCGTTCTTCAGCGAGTGTGTGTGCATTTCTGATGGACATCATCAGCCATGGTTCCAGTACATAACCTGCATCCTCAGTAAATGACCCTGTGGGATATCCCCCCTAGTGAACATCTGAGACATTTGGGAGGTGTGCCAGATCTGTGGGTCATGGTAACCTCCTGGGTTGCCAGCACACATGTTCAAGATGATTCCCTTGGCATTACGCATGACTTGGCAGTTTACAGAGTGGATGTCATTTCTCTTTATGTAGAGCCTTCTCTGTTCCCCCAGGTGGTGCCTTAATTTCTATATGTGTGCAATCAATGGCAATCAGCACTTCACAGTAGTGTGCTACAGGGTAGAACTCCTGCATATTTGTGGCCCTGTCCGCAGGAGTGCAGGGAAAATTTATGTGGTCACTATTATGTTGGAGGATAGTATCCAGGAATTGATGGAGGATCCTGGATGCTGATACCTGTGACCTCCTCTCCCCAGCATGTCCCCTGTTGGTCTCTGAAAGATTCCTGTAGCTAAAATTCTAAGTGTGACACTTACCTTTGTCTCCACTAGTATGTGTTCCCCTTGGTTTGCCCTGGCTCTGAGCTGAGGACAACAGAGTTTGCAGAGTTCCTGTAGTGTGTCTCCATCCACTCTGTAGCACTCTACAATTTCCATGTCATTGGGATAAGTTAAATGAGATCTGAAAACTCTTCTCCTTCTTGGCCTTAGTCTATTAGCATCAGTGGCAGCATAGACTTCAGCCTGTTGCACATACACATTAATTAAAGCAACAGCAGCCCCCTAACATTGTTTCTGTGTACACTCCTTTCCTGTATTCCTATAGGTTTTGGAATTTGCGCTATCATGTGTGCACCACACCATGATATGCACTCAATGTAAATGGACCTTGTAGGCTTTATTGAATCTGGCTTATAGTCTAAGATTACTCTAAAGTGCATCCCATTCAATGATTGTTCCATCAGAACGAGATGTTTTATTTTTTTTTTTTTCATTTCACTTGCAGATTTTCGTATATAAATCCTGTCTGTTATCCTCACTATTCTCTCTTCTCTCACTGTGTCTCATCTTTATCTCTTACTACTTCTGTTCCCACAGAATTGAGTACACTGAGAAATCCATCCATCCATGCTTATAAGTTATATCTGAGTCCTGTATTGACTACATGAACAGCTGCTGATATGGACAAAGTTTACTAGACATGTTGGCTCACAGCTAAGTATTAGGCAATCAGGCTGCAGACCACTGCAAGTCTATCCAACACCCATATTAAAACTGCTGGCCAGCCTCAAAGAAGGCAAGAGAATTATCTAGGTTTACCTTAAAGAAGAACTTGGTTTGAATTCTGCCAGTACCACATGCATGCACTGTGACACTGAGGAAGTCATTTAACTTCCCTGTACTTTTTTTGGTTACCCCTGTTATAACGGGATCGCTTGTCTATAAAAAGTTAATCTGTTTCACCAAACTGAGGCAAATATACAGACGTAGTGGGGTGGTCTAAGGGTAACCATGAAAATAAATTTAAAGCCAATCTGTGTGCAACCACTATTAACCACCAAGAACACACAAACCATGAAGAATTCCACAGGAATAAAATGCTCAACCACTGGAAATGTGGTATGTTTTTATTACCACACAATGCAGTAGTTAAGCTCTTTCATCTCTTCCTGGACATCATCAAGAAAGGAACTGAAGCACTCTCTGAAGCTGCTAGGTGGTGCTGGAGAGCTGCTACTGCAGTTCCAGAAATTCCAAGATGAAGGACCGTGCAGCAGAGATGGAAAGGGAAGCAATGAAAACTTACGGAAGGAAATAGAAGATGAAATAAATCTTACGGAGTTGGAAAATGGAGGGCTGTCAACACAAGTGCCTGCAGATTTAATGAAGTAGACAGAACCAAAGGAAGGATGGGAATTGTGAGGGAGTGACAAGATGGGGAGAGTGTACTACAGGAGGGAGAAACTGAGAGGTTGAAAATACAAGCAACAGATGATGAAGGAAAAACAATGGAGGTATTCTCAGCTGGTGGAGTAGCCAGTATTCAGGGCTTACCTCTGAAACAGATTTTTTGTTAAATGAAAGACGTTATGCAGATGCTGCAAGGCAAGGAAGAATGGAAGAAGGAACTGAGAAGGGAAAACCATTTGTAGTTTCACAACAGCCACAGAAAAGATGACCAGTAGTAAGTAATGACATTGTGAAGATGTATGAAATTATGGATAATATTATTTTGCCACTAGGGTTTCACATTAAAGACATACAAGCTTTAATTCATTTGGGAGCCAAAATGTTTTGTGAAGTGACATTTGAATGCTTTGACTTGCTGAAAAAATTTATGACTGAGACTAAAAAACGAAACACTAACACCGTGGAAAGACTGCTTAATTTAGAGTTTGGGACTACAACTAAAAAGAATACAAATGTGATGAAAGAACTGTATGGATGGCGGGTAGGAAAGTGTGGGTAGCAATGGATATTAATAATTGGAAAATTCAACATATTTCAAATACAATAATTGTGAATGGCAAGAGAGGATTTGTTAGGCACCGATATCAATCCAAAACATGTTATTTTTGTGGGGATGAAAATCATTTAGTACAAGAATACAACAAACAAATGATTGGCCATTATGGTGAGAGGAGGCATACAGCAAAACAGTGTAAGCCTTTTGCAGAAAATTCAAAGAATTTGGACACTTCTGGTTTGACTGTCCCATATAAGAAAAGGAAAGATTAGATTAATATGAAAATTCTGAATAAAGACACACAGTAGAAAATATTAGTGTGGTATAGGGAATGGGATACTAATGAAAGGATGAACAATGAAGAAGTAGTTAGAGAAGAAATATGAGTTGAAAGCAAGGTTATTAACATAGAGGAAGAGAACAAATTTGCAATTTTAGAAAGTGAAGAGGAAGAACAGGGAGAACTGGAGACAGGAGCAGAACAAGAACATGATAGCAAAAAATAATTTGGTGGGAGACTCAGGAGAAGAAAAAGAAAAATAAGATCTGGAAGTAAAACACTTACAAAAAAGGAAAATGATGATACAGGTATTTTAGCATTAAACATAAATAGCATTAGAATTGATTTAACAGGTTTGGTGTGGTGGTGTTAAACATTTTTTTTTTTGCTTGCTATGTACTAAATGTAATAAAGAAGAGAAAGGAAAAGAATACAGGCAGTCTTTGGGGGGGGGGACAAATTGTCTGATTTATAGGAAATGAGATGTGTCCTTGAATAGAAATTCTTATTAAAAATGAAGAAATAAGAATTTTAGATGTAACAACAGTAGTATGCTGAAGGGTAATTATAATTATATGTGATATAAGAATTAGGCAATTATAATTATATGTGATATAAGAATTAGGCAAAAATATATAATATTAATAGTGATTTATGCATATACTAATATGATGGTGAGAAAACACTTGTTTGAAGAAATAAAAAAAATGTGTTAGTAAATATGTCAATAGTGATGATAGGAGATTTTAACTGTAACCTGAGGAAAGAAAAGGAACAAATAACACAGGATATTAAGACATTAAGGAAATTAATAAAATGTGGCGATTTAATAAAAGTTAACAATAGAGAATAGGCATATAAAATGGTGATTTTTTTTTAAGACTGAAATTGATGATATAGTTCACTCTAAAGACATGAAAGAAATAATAGTGGGAGTACAGATGGTAGAATGTTCAAATTATACAGCATTATGGGCCAGAATATGGGAAGACAGTGAAATAATAAAGGAGGAAAAAGGGATAAAGAGATTAACTGCACCATTTAAAAATGAGAAAGAAATGATAAGAGAGCGCAAGAAATATTATGGAAAGATTGTATGACAATGAGACCGTATTTGTAAAAATTGGACACATTGGTGAGTAGTATATAAGCAGAACTGCTAAATATATATATTTGCCGGCAAAAAGATAACTACAAAGAGAACTAGGATGAAATATAAATACATTTTAAGGAATTGTGAGAAAGAAATAAAACAAGGGAGTGACAAAATAAGAGAAATAGAAAAAACAGATACATGAAAAGAATCGAAAAAAAAGAAAAAAGTGATGTTACATAGACAAAGATTTGTTTTTCAGAAAGGAAAGAAGGAGGAGGTTTTCCCTTATTTACAAAAAACATAAAAATGAGAGAAGGAAGGATGGATGCTATCTTAGATGGCAAAGGAGACATGAAATGCAAACAAGAAGATATTGTGGAGGTGTTAGAAAGTTTTGTAGAGAAAATGGATGGGCAAGAATAATGGAAAGTGAAAAAATAATCTAAAAAAGTAAGGATTTAAAAAAATTATATAACAATAGAAGAAAGAGGGAAGGTGACAAAAGAAGGTAAGAATGAATCAGCACCAGGATTAAATGGCATAAGTCATGAGTATAAAGAAATGAATAAAAATGAAAGATCATTTTTTAAGTATTAAATGAATGAATGAAGGAAGGTATAATAGAAGCAGACGTGGTGGAGTGATACAATTTATTTGGAAAAAGGATGAAAGAAAAGATATAAAAATGTAGGCTTATAATACTAGGGAATACTGACTACATTTTTAATGAAAAAATACAAAAAAGGATGGAGAAGGTGTTGTTTGAGGTAGTAGGAGAAGGTACCTATGTTATAAAAGTAAAAGACATGAAAGAAATGTAAATGATATTGAAATAAATAGAAATGATACTGAAAGAAAATAAAAAAGTCTAATAGCATGTGAAGTAGCTAAAGCCTTTGATAAAGTGAGCCATGAAGCAATGTGACAGCTTTTAGAAGCATATGACATATAAGAAAAATATTAATGCAATAAAAAAGTGCTATGAAAACCCATGGGAATAAGTTAGGATAAATGGATGGATGGGAAAAGTATGTATTAAGAGAAGAGTAAAACAGGAATGCCTAATGAATATGTGCTTATTTGTATTAGCAATGAATGCAGTAGTAAGGACATGCACATATGAAATGAGGGAGGCAATATGGGAAATGGAAAGAAATGTTATATTACTAATATATATGAGTTATACAAATGAGATAGTTGTAATAACAAAAAATGGATGGATAAGTGATTAATGAAGTTGTAATAAGGATTGTAAAACTGTTAAAGCTGGTCTGCAGTTAAAATGAAATGAAAGGGATCGGGTAAGATAAAAAATGGGCTATATTTCACATGAAATGAAATGAAATAAAGATTTGGGGAGTGACATTTGGTCAGTATGAAAATGTAATAAGTAAATGGAGAAGTTTTTACTTAACATTTCTGAAAAAGCAATATATGCTACCTATGTATTAGGAAAATAGCATATTTAAGGATACAGATATATATGTGTGTGTGTGTGTGTGTGTGTGTGTGTGTGTGTGTGTGTGTGTGTGTGTGTGTGTGTGTGTGTGTGTGTGTGTGTGTGTGTGTATATATATATATATATATATATATATATATATATATATATATGGGTTCACCACATAAGACCAGAAACCCATAATACACATAATCACGAGATCAGATACCTGAAAGACAAGAAGACCGGAAGACCAGAAGCGCAAAATTCAAAATCCCAAACACTATACTAAACATACACCACACTCATACACATGCACACACCTTCACCCAAAATACAAACACACTAACCTACACTACATACAAGCAGGGGGCAAGCCCCCCTGCATCGCCCATGTGGGGGGGGCTGCACCCCCCTACTTAAATATTCTAACTCCAAGGTCACACTACACAGACAAACACACAAAAACACCACCACACACTTACATTCCCCTTGCACACACATCACAGTCACAACACATACTTACACACACAAAAGCCCCTAACCAACACACTCAAACATAGATACTTACCTGACTTTCCACCATCCATTCACAAACCACAACACCAGAAGCGCTACTTCAACATCTCCGAACCTCAGAATTTTGAATTTCGTGATTCTGGTCTTCTGGTTTTCTTGTCTTCTGGGTATCTGGTCTTGGGATTATGGGCGTCAGTATTATGGGTTTTCGGTCTTATGTAGTGAACATATATATATATATATATATATATATATATATATATATATATATATATATATATATATCCCGAATAGAAAAAAGGTTTATAAAAGTTTTTTTAGCTTCATTTGGGGCTCAAGGCTGAATCTAGTGAGAAGAGGGATAATTTATAACAAAAAAGTAAAAGGTGGCTTGAATTAAAATAGAGTGGTGCATTTAGCATATGTGCATTTATTTTGGGTATTGAAAAGATAAAGAAAGACAAAAAGAAATGATAGGTAAGATGCTATATGAATAATATAAATTGGATAGGAAGAAAAAAAACAGGAAAAAGAAAAGACAAAGGGGCAGGATGAAAGAAAAATATGATAATGAAATTATGAGAGTTAAAATTAAGTGATGGAAAGGAATGTATAATATGATTTAAAAAATAGCGTACCCATGGAAGAAATTGAAAGAAGGTGAAAAAAGGTAATAAAAAACAGAAGGAAAAGATTTGAACATTTCTCTGAAGCAGATGATTTTTTTGGAGAATTTTATTAGACAAGTTGCTATTGGAAGAGAATATGAAATATAAGGTGATGGAGGAAAGAAAATTGTTGACTGTAGTGAAGAAGAAACAACAAATTGTTTTCTGCATTTCAAAAAGAAAAAAATAATTTTGAAAAAAGTTTAAAAATGAATACAGATGGGAAGGATTTAAATATATTAAATATAAATATGGCATAGTATGGGAAGTATGATAAAGTAAAGACATGATATTGATACATTTGATAAAGTTCTGTTTATGACAATATGAGAGTTATGAAAAAAGATGTCAGACGTTATATAACAAGAAAATAGAACAGGATGATGTATTAGCCAAAATAAAAAGATGGTTGTAGAATAAAGGGTGGGTGGATAGAGGGTAAATATACAATAAAATAAAATAAATCAAACTGTTTAGATACGTTCTTTTGTGCTGATAACTTGTAAATAATTGTAAGTATGAATGAAATTAAATGAGTGTGTAAACAATTGAGTTACAGTTTTATATGGTATAAAATTAATGTAAATGTTAATTAAGCACCCCTACTCTTTTGATGGGAGATCTCTTGTCTCGCTCCCTCTGTGTTATCATTGAGGCAAATCTTGTGTCTGAGCTGGAGGGTGAAACTGATTTACACCTGTAGAAGGATGCTGTAGTGTTTCAAGTTGAAAAAACTCAATTAGAGATGCAAGAAAATGTTTGCAAGAAAGTGATTTACCATCCAATGGTCTCAAACATACAATTTCAGAAGAAGAGCCATTTACATCACAAGCTGTATCTTGGGAAAGCAAGGAGAGGCATTGTTTCTGCTGGAAGACTATGAGACTGCGGAGTACACTATAGGTAGTGGTTTGGGAGATAGAAGGGCTCTCCAGGAGAATGATGTGCCATTTTTGCAACAGAGGAAACTGCCCTTCATTAATTATGTGGCAGCAGCCACTGCAGAGGTGAAGAGGGTAGAAAACAACATTTTGTTAAGAAAGAAGTCAGTGGTCAGGAATTCTTCAAAAACTGGTAAAACGTTGCCCTGTATAAATCTCTTAGACTTCATTTGTAGTGATTTATTTGAAAAATATTACTATTCTACAAATCTCCTAGGCGAAAACTGGAAATTTCACATATTTAGAAGCTTGTATCTATGCAACTGAGATTTAATCTTGACAATGATTAATTCATGGAAAAATCTAGGGAAAGCATCATTTTGAAAGTGATATATGAAAGCCTGACTTGTAAATACTATATATAGTTATTAATTTTATTTGGTTATTTACTGTGTTCTATAATAGTTAACAACTTTATTTTGTTTCTTTGTTGTTCTGTTGCTTTATATACTGTTTTTAAACATTACTAAATCATTTAATTAAAAAAATGTAAACATTTTGATAGATATATCCCTGGATTCATTAAGACCTGCAGGAATAGTGCAGGAGCTGCTGCACGTAATATGTCCGCTGAGCAATTCAGTATAGAGCTCCCAGGACGTGCACGAGTGCTACTACACTATTCCTGCATGAACACCACTGCCTTATGCTAATTACCTCATTTGCTGGTGAAAACCATACAAATGAGGTGAATTAGTGATTCAGCAAGCAGGCAGGTGTTCGTTTAGGAATAGTGTAACCTGCAGAAATGTATTTAGTTACTAGCTGAATACATTTCGGCAAATAAGAAAACGGAGGCATGACAGCCTCAAATAAAGCATATATTCCATTTATTATGCATGCCAATAGCCAAATATATGGCCATTGGCATGAAAAATAGTTTACATTTTTTTAAATAAAACTTTTTTTTTTGCCCAATCTCGGCCGTTTTAGCATAGAGCAGCGGCGCACAAATGAGATTGTGCTGAAAATAAAAAAATAAAAAGGGGAAAATCAATTTTGAGAGAAATCTGCATTTTTCCATTATAGTCAATGGCATGCAGAATGAAAACAATATCAGGGAATAGTGGTTGCTAAGGGGAAAGGCTCACTGTAAGTGTAGTAACTCAGGAGTAAGGCAGTGGTGTATGCAAATGAGGGGATTTATACTGAATCACAAATTTCTTCTAAGTGTCAGACTGCACCTAACCATGTAGGTGCTCTAACACCATGGTGTAGACAGGAGGAGCAGCTAACATGAAAAGGGGAGTGTCATGCTTGCTGTAAGCACAATGGAGCTCAGTGGCCCGTGTTTTCCCTTAGCAAAGCACAGCTAAGGAAAGGGGTGTGTCTGAGGCTGTATTTTCCTATTCCATGGAATGCAGAGCATGTTCACATCCAGGGAGGGCCAGTTCTGCTTAAAAGTGTTTACTTTAGCTAAACGGGTTTGCGCAGCGCACACTGGCCTAAAAAAAAAACAAAAAAAACACAGGGGATAGCAGAACTGTTTCATTTGAGCACCAGGAATGTGCAGCATGCATCGGGGCTTAAATGGGGAGGAAATGGGAAGGGGAAACTGCAGAAGGAAGGCAATCAAGGAGAACAACCATAGCTGGCAGGTGGACTGTATCAGAATCAGCCAATTGCACAGGCAGCAGCCCACCGCACTACTATAAACTATGAAAACACCTTTCAGTCTGGTTTTTCTGACAAACTCTACACCACTGGTGTAAACATTCGGTGGAATTTTAAATAGACAAAACTAATAAAACATGTTAGTGGCTGCTGTTGCTTTGATCTATCAGTATGTGCTAGAGACTGAGGGTGGTGAGGAGGATAATGCTGACAACCAACTCAGACCAAGGAGGAGAAGAGTGTTCAGACCCAGGGTAATATACCAAGGGCAACATGATCTGGAGATATTAGAGCGCTACAGGGTGGACAGGGGCATACTTTAGCAACTTGTTGAGCTGTGCCGGCCTTGCCTCAGACTCAAAACCAACAGAGGGGAACCCATCCTACTGGATACCAAGGTATGTGTAGCCTTAAGAATACTTGTTACAAGTACTTTCCAAAGACCAACTGGGATACCATGGGGGTCTCACAGACATCTGCATCCAGGATATTCCACCAGTCCCTGGATGCCATACAACTGCATGCCGCTGAGCACATTTACTTCCCCAGCACCTATGAGGAGAGGAACAACAATATTCATCTATTCCAGCATGTAGCAGAATACCCAGAGGTACTGGGTGCCATAGACTGCATGCATATCCACATCAAAGCACCACCTGTTGACCAGGGTAGGGTCTACCTAAACTGCAAGGGGTTCCACTCCATCAACTGCCAGGTCATGTGTGATGCCCAGAGCATTATCATGAATGTGTGTGCTGGCAGCCCTGGAAGCTATCATGACTCCCACATCTGGCATTTGTCACAGCTGTACTGGAAGTTTGCCAGTGGGGACATCCCATATGGCCATCTGGTGGGGGATTCTGGCTACGCACTGGAGCCGTGGATGATGACACCCTTAAGAAATGCACACACACCCACACAAAAATGCTATAATGAGGCACACACACAAACCAGGATCATTATAGAGTGTGTGTTTGGGATGCTCAAGTCACGGTTCCGCTGCCTTGATATTTCTGGTGGAGCCTTGCAGTACTCTCCAGCCATATGTGCATACATGTTCATAGTATGTGCCATGCTACAAAATATGATCCTGTGGAAACAGCTGCAGCAGAAACAAAATGGGGAAGGGCCACACAGCCCCCCACCATTGCCAAGGTCTCCACAGGCATGGAGGGACTCGGAGGAGGGACATGCTGAGCCTGCCCCTGTAGGCAATGGAGGCATGCCCAGTATACCCTGTCCTTGGCAAAGAGGCAATGCATAGCACATACACTGACACTGTAGGACCCAAGGGACTGATCTCTCTCTCTCTGACTCGCACACACAATAAAATAGATGTCAAACCCTACCATGTATAAGCAGTGTACTGTGTGCATCCGACATAGTCAGCCCTCAAGCACCATCCTCACAACAGTCTCAGGCACAAAGTAAGTCAGTCTCCTTAACAAAATTAATGATCGGAGTGGAATGTTCTGATAGGATATCTATGGCATTGATTCAAGCACGCAACGAAATGGGGTGGCTTACTGGGATAGCAGCAGACAACTGAGAGCTCTGTGGGACAGCAGGAAGTGTATTCCCAGTACTGGCCTACCCACACCATGCAGTACCACCCTAGTTGACAAATGCCACTGCCGTATATGTGGCGAGCCAAATAACTGGGGGGGGGTCATAGGTCACATGCAAGGATGTCAAAGTGGGGGTCCCATACCCAACGCCAGCCTCACCCAGCAGATTGGCTGTAGAAAACCATACAGAAATGCCTGGCAAAGGCCTCCACATGGCAACATCCATGAAATTCCCACCCACAGACTTTTACACAGTGATATCACAGCAGGTCTGGCACTGGCAGTATGGCTTTGAAAGGTAAGAAGTCTGAAACTACAAATGTCTATGCCAGAACAAGCTGACCTGTGGCCGCTACTGTTATGCCTGTAGTCTGAAAGATAGGGCACACCGCTATGCTAAATGGGACCAAAATGTTAAGCAAATATCAGCACAACCTCTTCAAATGTGTATTGTGTACAGATGTGTCACCCCCCCATAGTTCCATAGGAATGCAATAACATGTCCCTAGCTTAAGCAGCATCCAGACATCAACTACAGTGATGGCTCAACACAAACAGAAAGCAATTATCAGTAACATCCACAGTCAACGTACTGGTGCCATCCCAGAGTTGACCACTGTTGGCATCCTGGGAACATATAAGAATGCAGTCTTGCTGCAGATGACCTGCATCTGTCACACCTGGCCTACAGGCCTATGGCAAATGCTCATGCCTCACCCACAGTGCCCTGTTAGGGAGTGTCATGGGGTCCATAACACCAACATAACACAGTCTAAAAAAGACAAAGAAAGGCCATGCTGCTAACTGCTAGGAGAAAACCTGCCAGTGTCAGAGAGCTAGAAATCTGGCCAAAGCCATGAATAATGGGGTGAAAAAGGCACAAAAAGAATGACACCTTTGAAATAGAGCTCTAATAATGTAATAAAGTTGAAGGAATGATTGTAGTAGTATGGAATGTCTGATGGGTATGAAGTCAGAAAATGCAATGTCAAATGTCAGTAATATCTGACTTTAACCCTGAGTGACTTGCAAAACACTTTTCCTTGAAAACCACAATCGTTTGCGTAACCAACAAGATATATGAGTCATGAATGTGGACATTCTATGATACTCTGTACAGTCAACAGGCAGGGCTAGGAGTCTAAACATGGAAATGCACTCATTGCAGGCAGTCCTAACCCTGGAAGATGGTGACATGTCTGCATCCACAGAACCCTGGCCCACAGCCATGGGGAGTAACACACCCTTCCCTGATCACTCATCCTGTGCAATATCCTGACCCCAAAATGTGGCCAGCCAAGCAAAATGAGGTGGGCCATACATATATGTGAGACAAACACACACCTCCAGGCTGGTCAAACAGTCTGACACACACAAGACCCTCCAAGTGCAGTCAACCTTTGAGCAGACCCCTATGCAAAGCACTGGTAGCTATAGGCAAATATATCTGATGTAGGACACACACACCCACATCATATCCCCTACAAATCTAGCTGGAGTCTACCTGTCACCCCGATCCTATCTGACTTACCCAGCTGTGGACTGGAAATTGGACCAGGCCAGAACAGAAATGCACAGAGATTCTACTATTGTAATATATCACCAAGGTGCTGGACTGTTTCCACAGCTTCAGCAGTCAATTGCTTGTAGGCACACCTCTCAAAAGGCTGGATTGTGCAAGAATGTATAGCATTTGGTCCATAATTTTGGTGTGTGCATCATCCACCCTGTATTCCTCTTGTAAATCACTGTGATGATTTGAGGAGGTATGTCATGAGGTACTGAAATAATACATGACAGTGTCAAACAGCATATTTGTCAGATGTCTGCTAAAACAAACCCTGTAACCATAGCAACCCATACATTACTGAGAGAAATAGGCACAATCACCATATGGCCCATTGTCCCCCCATTTTGATAGACTGTCTCCAGATATCCTGCACCAACTGGTTGAGAGGTATGGCTGTAGCACAAAACAATCTGGACTGGAGCACAACAATTCATGGAATGAAGCCCCACATGTACTATAGAAGGTCACACTGGGCATGCTCATACACAGTGAAATGTCAGTAGGATCTAGGCATGAAAAGGCCTTCCCCATCCAGTGCACTTCCTATTGCCCTACATTAGCAGTCCTGAAGATGTCTGTCACCATAGAAGTACCTTTCGTCAGTGCTCAGCCCTATAAGTTCTGTGGTGCTTGTGATAACTGTGTAACACTATAGTACAAATAACTAGTTAGGTAGGTGTTCTAATATCAGTCGTGGCAAATGCCAAAGTAAGTGTGCATGTGCATGTTTACAATTTAAAGCTTTTGGGCCCATTCAAACCCAGTGCACTTCCCCGTTCCCTACTTTAGCAGTCCGGAAGATATCAGCCACCTTAGAAATCCCTTTCATCAACCCTTAGCCCCATAAGCTCTGTGGCATGTACAATAACTGTGTAACACTGTAGTGCAAACAACTAGTTAGGTAGGAGTTCTAATTTCAGTCCTGGCAAATGTTGAAGCATGTGTGTGTTTACAAGTTAAGGCTTTTGGGTCCATTCAATCCCAGTATACCTCCCCTTTCCTATGTTAGCAGTCCTGCAGATATCACTCACCTTAGAAGTCCCTTTCATCAGGCTGCAGCCCCATAAGCACTGTGATGCATGTGGTAACTGTGTAACACTGTGGTACAAATAACTAGTTCGGTAGTGGTTCTACACTCACATCTGGCAAGTATGTGTGTGTGTATAAGTGTGTGTCGAAGTGTGTCTTTTTGTAGGACTGAATATTTTGATAGGTTTTACACACACTGCCCTACTTTATCAGTCCTGCTGATGTAATTCCCCTTATAGGTTCATAAGTGTGTAGCAGGCTAATGGCCCAGGAACCTTTACAAGCCGAGCCCATAGAAAGGCCCTGCCATTGTGGCACACAATGTTACTTCCCAGTGCCTGTATCAAGTAGACTCACTGCAGTGATTCTGGGGGTGAATTGATTATTACCCATCTACTCATCAAGATTTCTCTGAAACACGGTCAGCTAGGTGCTCTGCATGACATGTATGAGAAGTGTATTCCAGGGCATGTGTAGTCTCTTGGTGAGGGACCTGTCCCACCAACATGTTGTGGAGATTGTGGCAATGAGGTAGAAGTCTCTGCAGTGTGTGGTGTGGAGTCATTGGGATGTCTTTAAATGTAGCATGTCTAAAACAGCTGGGTCAGACATGGATTTGTAAGCCAAGCACAGCTAGCCTCTAACTAGGTGATATGACACAGAGAATATCTGGAGTCTTCTGAGTCTGTCTGTGTAGGACGTGTGTTTAATGCCTAAGAACCTCTTTGTGAGGTGCTTATGTGGCCTCTCCAGCTGTTGCAGGTGTCTACTGAGGTACCTGGCAAATGGGCCAGAATAATTGATGAGTGGTCTAATGAGGGAACAGTAGACAGAGATCATTACCTCTGTCTTCCTGGATGCAAAACCTTAGGTACCACATAGAAGACTTCCTGACCGCAGTGGCAATGTGGTGGTTGAAGGAGAAGTTGCTGTCAACCTGTGTCCCCAGATCTCTTATAATACCTACAGTGTTCATTGGGCTCCCATCGATGTGGTACATACTGGGAACTGAGTGTTTTACCAAAGGGGATGATGATGATGCATTTTGTTGTGTTAAGCTTCTGGCCATGGTTTCCATACCACACATTGGTCTCAGTGAGGCTTTTCTGTAGGATGTCTGCATCACATGTGGAGTTAATGATAGCTCCCAGCTTGCAGTCCTCTGTGAACTTGGTCAGCCAGAGTTCCTCTGTGCATGGCTGGACTCCTGAGAAGTAGATGCTTGTCAGTCTGACTTGGATTTTGCCACTGTCACAGTGTTCTGTGAACCATTTTGCAACCCACGCACTGATATAGGGGTTGATGCCTAGTTTGGTGGGTTTAGCAATAATTCTTGACTGAGGAATGGTATCAAAAGCCTTGGCCAGATCAAGGTAGGCTGTAAGTAGTGCCTTACTGTCATATGTTTTTTCAGTGTATGTCAGGGCTGTCATAGTGGGTGTTGTGTCGAGCTTTGTGTGCCACATGATGTGGTGCAGGTGTTGACCTTATCCTCTTGACCATCTAGTGCAGTCTTTGCTGGAGAGTGCATACGTCCACATTTGGTGATATAGGGGTAATTCTCACAGGTCTGAGTGTTTAGAGTTTATAGGAGAGGGTTGTCTGTGTACATGAGGCTGTTACAACAGTACCTCAGAATGGACAAGTGCACCAGGTTAATGGGTGAAAGCAAAGAAAACTGCACTTCAATCATGCCAGGAGGGGTGGTCATAACTACTAAGTACTGAGGCTAATTCTGTGAGGAACAAGTACTGCTGATGGCTCCCAGGTGTGCTACACTTATTGCTACAATAACCTGTTGAATTGCAAAGCCATTATGCTATCTGAAGTGCAAGACAGAAATAACTAGCAAGATGTAAGGGAAAAACTGAAGGCAGACTTTCTGCCACCTGTAATACTTTACCTCAGCTGTGCAGTTATCAGCACCTTTGTCCAGTTGTTAGACCAGTAAGCTCTCTAGCACATGCGGTAACTGTATAACACTGCAATACAAATAACTAGATAGACAGGGATTCTAATCTCAATACTGACAAGTGTGTGTGAATCATATACTGTGTGGTTATACCATTTTGAGTTGTATCAGTGCCGTGGCATGTCTGATAACTGTGTAACACTATAGTAGAAATAAATAGATAGGCAGAAGTTCTAATCCCAGTACTGGCAACTGTGTGTGTGTGTGTGTGTGTGTGTGTGTGTGTGTGTGTGTGTGTGTGTGTGTGTGTGTTTGTGTGAGAATCATATACTGTGTGGTTTATACCATTTTGAGTTGTGTACCACCCTTTACACCTCCTTCAACCTAATTTAGTAGTCCTGTTGATGTCATTCACCTTAGAAGTACCTTTGACCTAGGTTAAATTGTATAAGCTCCATGGCACATCTGATAACTGCCTAACACTATAGTAGACATAGATAGGCAGGTAGGAGTTCTAATCTCAATACTGGTGTGTGTCCTGTTGATGTCATTCCCCTTAGAAGTACCTTTGGATTAGGTGAAATTGTATAAGCTCTGTGGCACATCTGATAACTGCGTAACACTATAGTAGACATAGATAGATAGGAGTTCTAATCTCAATACTGGTGTGTGTATAGCATATCCATTGGGGGGCATATTTTACAAAAAATTCACATCCAATACACATCCAAATGTCCACTGTACAGGGCCCACTGTTGTCAACCACTGTAGTGGCAACTGTGGACACTCTGCAGCCCTAGAAGCTGTGTGCCATGTGAAATAACTATGTAATAGTACGGACAGGAAAACGAGATAGGCGGGTCGTCTAATCCTGTGATACCATTCCCCACTCAGGAATCATAGAAAAACACAGCCATCTAGGCATCAACCCCTATGTCACTAGGTGGGTTGCAAACTGGCTCATGCATGGGACCCATAGTGTGAAGGCAGTAGACCCCATGTCAGCCTGCCAACCAGTCATGAGTGAATTACCACAGGGTGTGGTCATGGGTCTCCTCATGTTTGTCATGTATGCCTCTGACATCCAGAACAACACAAAGGGACCCTGGCTGACAATGTTCTCAGACAATTGCAAGGTGGATGCTATGTGTACATCCCCATATCATGTTGACATCCTGCATAAAGGCCCCACTGAGACATCTGACTTTGTCAGAACACTGGCCTTAGGCTGAATGGAAAGAAATGTGTAGCAATCTCATGTGGAATCAATGTGGTTAACATTAATTAACATATTGGTAGTAGTCCAATGGACACAGAAGTCCTTATAAGAGGCCTGGGAACACAGGCTGACAGTGACCTCTCTTATGGCCACCACATTGCTACTGTGAAAAGAAATAACTTCCATGTGCCACATCTCATAAGTAAAGGTGTGTCATCCAGTAAGGAAGAGGTCAATGTCTCCCTCTAGTCTCTCCTCATTAGGCCAACCAGCAGGTACAATGGCGCATTTGCCATGTAGCTCACTAGAGACCTGCAACAACTGTGAAGGCTGCAAGTGAACCTCACAAATAGGACAGAGTGCAATACCTCCAAGTATTCTTGGCCACATCTTGACTACTTACAGGCAATCCATGCTTGACTGACAATGCCATGTCTGGCTAGCTGTGTTAGGAATGCCATATCTAGTGAAACTCTGATCTGTATGCACCACATGCCATGGATACCTCAACCTCATTACCACAATCAAAAGAACATGCTGGGGGACAGGTACATAACCCAGCGAGTCAACATGCAATGCAATATATGTCGCATACATGTCAGAGCACCTCACTGGTCCTCTTCAAGAGAAATCTGGATGAGTGGATTGGGAATTTAATTGTCACCATGGCCATCACTCAAGTGGCAATAGTCAGTAGACACACTGGGAAAAAAATGCCAGGTCGCATGATGCCAGGGTACTCTCGTGGGCTAGGCTTGTCATGGCTCCATGCACATTAGCCTGGTAAACACCTATGAAAACATGATCCTATGAATGTCAGTCCTGACAAGTGTGTGTGTGTGTGTGTGTGTGTGTGTGTGTGTGTGTGTGTGTGTGTGTGTGTGTGTGTGTGTCTGTGTGTGTGTGTGTGTGTGTGTGCTCATGTGTGCACATGCCCACAAGACCAGTATCCTGCGTGTGTGTGCTTGAGTGAGGAATATATCCACTGGATGGCTAAATATTACAATTGTTGGCCATTATACTCCCAGCACACATCCTATGTTCCACTGTACAAGGGCCACTTTTTACTTCAGCCGTAGAGATATCTGTACACACTCTGCAGACCTATAAGCCCTGTGCTGTGTGCAACAGCTATGTAACAGTATGGAATGAGCAGCTAGAGAGGCAGAGCTCTTAATCACAGTACTGGCACACTTGCGTGTGTGCATTGGTGTGTATAGCAGTGTTTGGGAGTGTGTACATTCATGCATGGCATTAGTATGAGACCTGTAACACCCACTACACCACCCATTGCTATACCTTACAAGAGCACGTGATGTTACTCACTATACATGTACTTTGGAAACTCAACACACTGTGAGCTCTGTAGCACCTGTGATAACTGCATAATACTGTACTACCACTGACTAGATCAGTAGGGATTTCAAACTCAACACTGCCAATTGTGACCGTGTGTGTGTGTGTGTGTGTGTGTGTGTGTGTGTGTGTGTGTGTGTGTGTGTGTGTGTGTGTGTGTGTGTGTGTGTGTGTGTGTGTGTGTGTGAGCAGTATTCTCTGTGTGTTGGGTCAACACAATACCCTAGGGGTGTGTGGAATATACAAATCTGCGGTGTGTTCCACCCACTACACTTACCATTGTCCACTGTACAAGAGCTGCTGATGTCAGCCACCATACACTTACCTGTATACACCCCTCATCCCTATAAGCTACATGGCACATGCAAAAACTGTTATACAGACCTGTTAATTGTGTACAGCTGTACCCCAGATATGACACAATCAGTGTGTTACCACACTGCCATACTCCTTGTAGATAATGTCTGTAGGGTGCATCCTACTGACACACAGACACCTAGAAAACAAACAAAATACATTATGGAGCCCATATTCTGTCAGCGTTAGTAACAATAATGCATCATGGCTGGACAGCTACACAATCTGACGTGTAACCATTAAACATTTTTTATTTCCCTTGTCTATACTAATAATAATAAAAAACTTTTTAGAATATCTTTCATTTTTTAGAACATTCTTCCCTTTTAAATATTTTGTTTTTTACAAGAACTGGTATCAGTGTAAGATGACAGTAACTTCAAACAATTATACTTGTTTACATTATGCTTGGTAAAACAATGAATGACAGATCTTATTTTTGAAATATTTAGTGTTTAATGTACTTATTTTTAAACCACACACAAAAAATGTAAGTTATGTATTTGAATGACTTCCAATGGATAATTTAACATCTAACATTTGGATTATATATAAATATTCATTCGCTTATTTAAATTAATTGAACTTTTTTAGTTAGTTTTTAAGGAAATAGCAACTGTCACTTTAATGTTGTGGATACTAATTAATTAATTTATGATTTATGTGTATTTAAACATTGACTGCAAGCAATTAATTGTTAATTAAAGAAATTTACCAACTTGCACTACATTGTCTATCTTACTGCGGAGCTGCCTGAACCATTAAGCATGCTGGCTGACAACACTTTACACAGCATTACATTGCTAAACTGTACTAAATTCACCCTGTGCATCAGACCCATATTAGCATATCCTGCATCAATGGTATGGATGACTAGGATGTGGTACAGATATCATCATATGCACAGGGTGTTGTGTGGGTTTGCCAGAGGCCTAGGCTGGGCTATTTGGTTGACATCATGTGTGCATGTTTGGGGGTTGTTCATTAAATGGGCCATGCAGAGGTGGTGTGTGTAAGTCTGGACGTCACCTGGCTGTGATGGTGATGTATGTGTGTGTATGGATGCACACAGTCATGCCATGTGGCTCCCCTACACAGGGGTATGTTGGACAGCTGTGGACTGTACATGTCAGGGTGTGCAGTTCATCATCTCTGGCCACAGACATGGGAACTGGGCCTGCCAGTGGACCCATTGGCATGGCCAGGCACAAGGCCAGATGCAGTACTACTCCCTGATGGTGACTGCTGTCTGCTGGATCCACATCCCTTTTGGGACCTGTCAGGACCACACACCCATGGCCTGCTGCATTGTGGTGTGGACAGCAATCCCCTGCAGTCATGCTGCTGGTACTGCCACTATGGGACTGAGAAGCTGCATGGACACATGGATCCTCAGTCCTACGTCCATGTGGCCGAAGGATAACTCCCACCACATTCTCTATCACAGACATTCCATGTTCAAGGATTGACATTCCATGGTCGAGGATTCCCACCATCTCACCCAACTGTCTATCTATGCCCTCAGCATACTAATGGTGGGCATAAGCATGATCATGGAGGTTGTCACGCATATCAGGAAGAGTGGCATTTATGACCCTGAGAAGCTGTCTTGTGTTATGTTCACTACATGCCTGTGCCTCCATGATGGTCCAAAATATGCGTCTGGTGACACTTGCTGTGGCACTTGTGACAGGGGCTTGGCAGGCAGCTGTCCCCCTTCAAGCATCCCTGCCCATCTGCCTGTGTGGGACCTCGCCTGTTATCTGGCTATGGCTGGTGTCTACAGACACATTTGCCATAGTCACCACACTTGCTTGTCCCATTTCCCAACCCGCCAACTGTCCATTATCTATGGCCACTGGTGATGAGGTATGTGCGGGCATTGTGACTGTGTGCAGGGATGGGGTGGACAACAGTGGGATGCCAATCAATGACACAAATTCAGCTCCTGACAACCCTGCCTGTGCCTCACTATGGCTATAATCATTTTCAGAGTCTGTGGAGACACTGACATCAGTTCCCAAGCAGGAGGGACCCTGCCCCCCATTGCCACCTGTGAGGGAAAGACAATAAATGTAAATTAATACCTGTACATTATGGTTGGCTGCCACGCACACAGACATGCACACAGACATGCACACAGACACTTAACAGGTGAGGTGGCACAAAGCTATTACACAGACCTCACATTATCCAAAAGGTGACATGCATGACACACAGCTCTCATCATCATGCATTGCAGAAATTCTCAATCCTTGTTACTAACAATATGCATCTATGGGATGCATGAGTACTGTTAGGTGACATCCATTCCCCTAGCACACACTGCACCCATGTACACATCATTGCTGTTTACCTGTATAGCACAGTGGCAATTACTGCAGACCATACCTCACAACTGTACAAATCATTGAAGAATGCGTAGATGTCTGGCGCATATGTTTGCTCTGTTCCTCATAACCCCTATGTGTTTGTCTGACACATAACTGGGATGATATGAGGACTGATGTCATTAATTAATTACATACATTTGATATGCAGACCTTATCACCAGCAGAAAATGTATATTCAAACAAATCCTGTTATGCCAACAACCTTCTAAGCTTAACATGGATATGATAAGTGTACACACTCCTGTTAACATAGCAAGCTCTTGTATCATATAAAATAAGACCACAATACTGCATTCAAAAACATTACCCACCTTAAATGTAACATATAACCTGTGCAATCCAGTCGAGAAACAAACAAATATGTTAGTTGTGACATTTACTGAGGAAGATGTGCACAATACAGTGGTTACATAGGTGTGGACACCCTTAAACCAATGCTTTTTCTGAAACATCTTTTAAGGGAACTACAGCAGTCACTCTTCCTGGGAAAGGGAGTAGTAGCAAAGCACATCTTGACTTGGCATTATTTGGACAGTCTTCCCTGCAAAGGTCGCCCAACTATGTCAGCTGGCAAGGGCAGCTCATGTGCATAGACATTGGAGGTCACACTGAGGCTATCCATATAATGGCCAGAGGTTTGCCTGTTATGTTTGCTCTGTTCCCCAGACAGGTGTTGTCCTTGGCACATCAGTAGCATACTCTGGTGACTGCAGTCAGTAAATGCCAACACCCATTTGTGTTTCTGCCTTCATATCCATCAAAAAAGATATGTTACAACAAACCCTGTAACACCAGCAACTTTATCAGTGTATAACAGCAGTATTCCAAGTATGTCTATGTTTTTCGGCCTATGTTCCCCAATTACGTCAGACTTTGTCCGTATGTCATTCAGTAAGAGGTTGATAGGTATGGTCTATCATTATTTAGCACTGTCATTATTGCTGAGGGCAAAGGCTGGACAACATGTGGAACTCTGTACATTCAAGAGGTCAATCTTTAGAGAATGCTCTTAGATGCCCTTGTAACATATTTCATGTGGGGAAGAGTAAGACGTGTTTTAAAACTAGGCTGTTAGAATATTTGAGAGATATTATTGATAAGAAAGAAGACAGTTCTATAGCTGTACATTTTTACAAATCTCACCATGGTGATAGTAGTGGGTTACAAGGTACTGTTTCTGAAAATGTCTGTTTTGCAGTTTGATCAAATGGTCATAAAAGAACAATTGTTATGTACAGAATCAATTTATATCTAGAAATGTGATACTTTATCCCCTAGGGGTTAAATGAGGAGTGTAATTGAAGGCTGTGTATTTAAATATGTAATTATAAGTGTTAATTGCTTCTTGTATTTAAGGCAAGTATTTCTAGTAATGTTTTACTCCTTGAAGGCTTCGGCCAAGACATCAGAGTATAATAAACTTGTGTGAATTTACTGGCTACTTGTTTTTCTCTTTACTATCTTCAGTCATGTTAGTTTATTTGCTAAGAGGTCATTGTATGTCTGGCCATTGTGTATGGCCTATCATGTTTTTGTAGCAGTGTACTGTTTACATATTATTTGGACTTGGGGGCAGATGTCAGTGGTATGGGTCCCTTTTATATCCAACTGTAAAATGCTGCCCCAGTTATGGGTGGTATATCAGCAGCATATGTTTGTATGGGCATTTTGAGACATGTGTATATATATATATATATATATATATATATATATATATATATATATGTATATATATATATATAACAACGTTAACACACACAACCGATAAAACAATCACCGAACCAATCCAACACAATAATCCACTACTCCTAACACAACACCACACCTCAACACGCATTACTAACAACCAACCAAACAAACCCGCTATATGAACCCTAAACCACACTAACAACACTTAACACAAACAGTCACTACTAAACCTACCTAACCACTCGCTACACTCCCCCTACCACTTAACCAACCTAACCCAATAGGTCATCATCAAGAGCACAAACCACTCTAACTCCCTGACCCTAACTCTATATATATATATATATATATATATATATATATATATATATATATATATATATATATATATATATATATACACCTCAGTATTTATTGGTATATATATATATATATATATATATATATATATATATATATATATATATATATATATATATATATATATATATATATATATATATATATATATATTATATGTATCACCATACATATCTATCTCTCTCTAAATGTATGTTTCTTTTCATACATATATTTGTAGATACCAATCTCTCCTGATTGCACAGTGTCTCTTCCCTATTATAAAGTGGCTGTAATGCATGGTATGTATGAAAAAGCATCAGGTGTTTTTATAGCTCAGATGGCTTAGTGGTAAATTGTTGTTGCTATAGTATGCAGGGTCCTGGGTGCAAGGGCTGTTTATTTTGTTGCTGGGCAAAACAGAGGCTGATAGAAACAGAGTGATTAAAGCAGTTGTAAGTGGTGCTGACATACGGTTAAACCAACATGTGCTTAACCTGTGTAGACTTCGCTTAACAACGCTTACCAGTACACAAATCTGCTTAGCTGAGCTAACTGCATTCACATTTGAGCAATGCTTAAACCTTATAAGCATAGCTCAGCCCTGGTAACCATTGCTCACATTACAGTCTTAAAAAATAGCAGAGTAATGACATAATTTAATAAGTGTATTTGATTTCCTTTACAGAACCTGCTTCTATGTGCTGTCATTACAGTAGCAAGGGGTGTGACTATACTGCATAGAACAGTTGTGTATACATGGGTAGTATCACATGTTATATGCACTCACACTTGCATGTTACACCAGCTACAGGACACTGGTTGCCAAACAAATTTAACACATATTGTATTATTGAAATAGTACTTTTAAAACTGCTTTTCCATGTACTCGAACCATGCACACCTGCATGCAAAGCTGGGCCTCTGAGTACTACACTATCTTGTTCTTGGGGCTTGAGCTGTATGTTTTGATGTATCTCCTATTTGATATTAATAGGATATTATTATATTAACTGTAGAGTACTGTTTTTTTCCGCTATGTCATTGAGGACTGTCATGTAGTAATGGCATACATCTCAGTTTCAGACTTTTATCCTTCAGAACATTCATTCTAATACATAACCTGTTTGCTATCTACTTTCTCTGTCTGTCCTCTGTGCAGATGGGATGACACTGGTGGTCAGGCTGTGGTAGACTACACTGCTGAATGGGTCTGAAAAGCCATGCCTGTGTTCATTTGGGATGCAGCCAGAAAGGGTATCAGGACTATGGAGACCTCCATGTGCTGCATTTGAGAGGGCATTACAGACCTGTGTGAGGGACAGCCATTACAGAAGTGGTGATCTACAGATTCACAGACAGTAGGTGGGAATACTTCACAGGACAGAACATTTGGAGACAGCCTAACAACATGGGAGACATATCTCCAGAATTGTGAACAGATTCTATGTCATCAATGCTGTTATACACATGGTGGGTTCATAGATTGACAGGGTTTGTGTGGACATGCATTTACTGAGTGACTTCACGTCTGACAGTGATATGTCTCTGACATACCTCTCCACTGGTATGCTGTCCACAGACTGGCCACATGTTTGCCTGTTATGTTTTGTCTGTTCCCCAGACAGTTGTTGTCCTTGGAAAATCAGTCGGGGACTTTGGGGAATGCAGTCAGTAAATACTAACATCCATTGGTATTACTGACTTCATATTCCTCATAAAGGATATGTTACAACAAACCCTGTTACATCAGCAACTGTCTCAATTTATGACAGCAATAAGTCCAATCTACACCTGTGTTTGTGCCTCTGTCCCCAAAAGATGTCAGGCTTTATCCAGATGTCATGCACTATGAGGCTCACAAGTATTTAGTATCATTATTTTTTGCCCTCATTCCTGCTACCATACCAGTGATGTTGTAGACCCACAGACATGTTGCAGGAAAGATGCCATAGATATGAGTCCTGAGCTTGTACATTCTGATATGAACTGTACATTTGAGAGGTCTGGGTATGCCTGGTCATTGTTGACAGACTGTCAGGATTGTGTAGACATGTCATGTGTACATGTTATTTGGGCTGTGTATGGAGGGGGGTAGTTATAAGTGTTATGGCCCCCTTCTTATCTGACTGTGTGTGTTGCTCTAGTCTCTTCTGGTCTATTGGCTGTATGTGTTTGTAGGTGTAGATTGAGACATGTCCTGAACCATGGACAGGATTCAGACTACACTGTGAAATGGGCCAGTATATGTAGTAGTGTGTGAGTGGCAAACAATGATGTATTTGTTCACACAATCTGTATACTCTACTGTTCACTTGATTTACCAGTATGTGACTGTGGTGAAATTGGTTGTGGGTATGCACTTTCACACTGGTGTCTGTCTTTCAGTGCTGTTACATCCTGTAGTGACTTATATATTTGCAAATACATGTGTAATTCCCCATAGAAAATTTTCTATTTAAATTACTTGTGCTATTTCAGTGAATATATGTTACAGCAGACCTGAGGGTGTTGCTGCAGCAACTGTGTCAGCTTATCTATGCCACTATTTCAGATAAGTCCCCATTTTCATGGCTTCTGTGAATAAATTGGAGGTTTTTATTGAATGATGTTAAGTAATTGATTAATTGCTTTATTATTTTATTGATGTGGATATATCAGCAGGTGGATGTTTTGTAATCTTATACTCCATGAAGGCTGACTTTGCCAAGATGTCAGAGTAATAAAACTGTGTGGATTCTTCACCTGGTGGTCTTTTTACTTGGTTCTGTGTTACATGGTTTTGTGGTATAACAAGGTACTGCAGGACCTGTGAGCAGTGCCAAAAGGTAGGCAAGGCAGGAGACAAGGTGAGAGCTCCTTTGATGCCTTTGCCTATGATTAAGGAGACAATTCAGAGGGTAGCTATGGATATTGCGGGGCCTCTGAACACCCCAAGTTCCACAGGGGAAAAGTATATCCTAATGGTAGTAGAATATGCTACAAGATACCCTGAGGCAGTGGCTTTGTCCTCCTTTGAGGCAGAAAAGGTGGCAAATGCTTTGTTAGAGATTTTCAGCAGTGTAGGTTTCCCAAAAGAAATACTGACTGACAGAGGTGCCAATTTCATGTCAGACCTGCTGGCTTGTCTGTGGAAGTACTGTGGGGTCAAGCATATAAAGACCACCCCCTACCATCCCCAGACTAATGGTCTTGTTGAGAGGTTAAACTCTACACTTAAGTCCATGCTACAGGCATTTGCAGATCAGTTTAAGAGGGAGTGGGACAAATATTTGCCCCATCTGTTGTTTGCTTACAGACAGGTTCCCCAGGAATCCACAGGTTTTTCACCCTATGAATTGTATGGGCATAGAGTGAGGGGACTTCGAGATTTAATTCAAGATGAGTGGGAAGGTGAGTGTGAATCTCACAAGGAGTCTCTTGTGGAGTATGTTCTAAACCTCAGGACAAGGCTTAGGGAACCCATGGGCTTGGCCCAGGAGAACCTGGCAGAAGCCCAACAACAGAAAAAGGTGTGGTATGACAGGAATGCATGAGCTAGAGAGTATGCTGGAGGGCAGCAGGTAATGGTTCTCATTCCTGTCAGACACAACAAGCTGAAAGCAGCTTGGGAAGTGCCCTTCAAGGTGGTAAGGAAGGTACGTGATGTTTACTACATGGTAGAACTGCTAGGCAGGAGCACAAATTGTACCATGTTAACATGATGAAACCTTACCATAATAGGGAGGCCCTTGTGCTGAGTATTTGCAGTGGATTGCAGGAGGTCTCTGAGGGAGATCTGGTGACTGATCTCCTCAGTGAGGCTAGGACTGACACCTCAGTGGAAGAGGTAGCAATGTCCCAGCATCTATCTCCTACCCAGGGTCGAGAAATCCAAGCAGCGTTACAGGAGTTTAGGGAAATGTTCACTGCGAAATCAGGGTGCACCCACCTGGTGCAGCACCAGGTGGATGTAGGACCCCAAAGGCCTATTAGGCAGGCCCCTTATAGGGTGCCTGAGAGAGTCAAACAGACTCTGAGGGAGGAGATACAAGAGATGTTGGAACTAGGGGTAATTCAAGAGTTCAATAGTCCCTGGACCTCCGCGGTGGTGCTGGTGCCAAAGAAGGATGGCAACATCAGGTTCTGTGTGGACTACAGGAAATTAAATTGTCACAAAGAGTCAGATGCTTACCCCATGCCAATGAACAGATGAGGCCCTAAAGCAGCTGGGCGGGGCTAAGTATCTTACCACCATTGAGCTTACCAAAGGTTACTGGCAGGTGCCCTTGACTCCAAGTGCTAGAGAGAGGTCAGCCTTTGTGACTCCTTTTGGCTTATATGATTTCACAAAGATGCCCTTTGGGATGAAAAATGCCCCAGCAACATTCCAGTGGCTGGTATATCATATCCTAGCAGAAGCAGGAGGGTTTGCCCTTGCTTACCTAGATGATATTACCATCTACAGGCATTCCTGGCAAGAGCACCATCAACATATCAGGGAGGTACTGGGCAGACTACAGAGGGCAGGGTTGACCATTAAGTCCAGCAAATGTCAGGTGGGTATGGCATGAGGTCTCCTACCTGAGACATAGAGTAGGGATGGTATGATCAGGCCAGAACCTTCCAAAGTGGAAGCCATTCAGGCATGGGCTGCACCTGTTACCAAAAAATCAGGTGAGGGCATTCTTAGGGACAGCAGGGTACTACAGAAAGTTTGTCCCCAGTTATACTACTATAGCTGCTCTCCTCACAGACTTGACAAGAAAGAACAAGCCAGATAAGGCAGTGTGGACCACAGCATGTGAGCAGGCATTCCAGAAGCTTAAAGAAGTTTTGGGAGGACCCTCTGTGTTAACCAGTCCAGATTACAGCAAATAATTTGTTGTGCAGGTAGATGATTCAAACCATGGGGTGTGGGCTGTACTTAGCTAGATTTCTTCAGAGGGAGAGAGCACCCAGTGGCTTATTTCAGTTGTAGGCTCCAACCCAGGGAGGAATGCTATGCAGCTGTAGAAAATGAATGTCTAGCCATAGTGTGGGCACTGCAGAAACTTCAGCCTTATCTGTATGGAAGAAAAGTCACTGCAGTGACAGATCACAATCCCCTAACATGGTTAAACAGAGCCAGCCAGCAAAATGCCAAGTTGCTAAGAAAGAGCCTAGGGTTGCAAGCATATGATATGTCAGTGCAGCACCACAGTGGGATTAGCAATGCCAACGCAGATGGGCTATCAATACAGGGAATGGGGTAAGGTATACTCAGACCTAACCCTCTCAAGCAACGTTTCTCAAGAGTCACTTGAAAAACTAGTTTGAGTTCTCCAGGGGGGAAGATATGTGAAGATAGGTGAAGGCTGCCAGCCTAGCCAGATAGAATTTTGTAGATAATTCTGTCATTTGTAAATATTAATATAAGCCACAGGCTTGTTCTCTTAAATGGAAGAAAATGCTGTTAAATGTGAAACTGCAAAAATGTAACAACAGTGCACTCTGCTGTAGGAAGTCTGATAAGTCAAGCATTGTGTAATTGTTTGATGTCAAAACTCGGAGCCGAGATGTCTAAATGAAGTAATTCTTCCTATTGTTTTGAGGCCAGAGTTAATGGCTAGAATTTACATGTATATTTACTTTTATAGCTCTGGCTTCCTGACCAGCTGCAAGATCAAAAGGGCTATTAACCTCTGAGTTTCTGTTAGCCTGGGAAAACAGAAAATTGTTAGGAATAATGTAATGTGAAGCAGCACTGTGTTATCAATTTAAAGAGAGAATCACAGAGTATTTTGCATTTGTCCTGAGAACATCCAACTCACCAGCACTGTATATGCTCTATATGTAAGTTTATTTTAGAACTGTGTTTTCTCTTAGATATAGCTAGGAAATAGGCCAATTAGATTAGTCTTTTTTCTGTATTGATGTCAGAACTATTCTACTGTATTATTTTATGCATTTCCTGTGTCTGAACTCTTGACTAGCACTGCGTAGTAAGAAGTATTGTCTTGTGTTTTTATTATTTATTATTAAATATTTTTAAACCTTTCAAATGTGGCTGTTTTGTGTAGAGATAATTTAAGCTCTAGAGTACATTGCATGTATATAGTGATAATGTCCAAGTCACTCCAAATAAGCCTTGAGTGTTCACTTGCACTTACCATTTGTATAATAATATTACACAGTAATAATTGGACACCCTTTGTTAAGGGCATTTTTGGTAGCTGATAATAGTGGGTGGTGGCAGCTGGTACTACCTTTTAGACTGGGAAGAAAGGGGACACAGCTGGAGAATCTGTACCAGCCTTCCGCAGGAGTGTCTGTGTGTTTGCATATAACTCTATCTCAAAGTGTGTGTGTGTGTGTCAGCTACTTGGTCAGGGACACAAAGCACTGTTTGGATACAGACGGTGCTGGAGGTTTGAGCTTGCCCACTAGGATGATATCTGGACCCTATAGCTGTGCCAGTGGGGAGTCTTATTGGGGATCTGGAGAAAAAGGGAGAAACCAGCATCAGACTGACTGTGATCTCTGTGCCCTCTTAAGGGAAATTGTACTCTGCTGTGTGTATATTTGTTATCCTTCCATATGTGGATGCCCCTCACTGGTCTTAGTGGTGAGGGTTTAGGCTCCTTGATTACTGGGCCAGTACATGGGTGTCACAGCTTTGACCCACCACTTTGTCAGCCTTAGTCCAGATTCATTGCAGTAAGGGGTTCTGAGCATACCTCTCAGATAGCTGGATTGTTTCAGGATGTCCAGGTTTATTGCTCATATTTCTGGTCTGTTTTACAGATTAGTCCCATTTCTCTGGTAAATCACTTTGATGATATGGGGAATTTTGTCAGTAAATGATGGCATACATTTCATTTTCAGACCTCACAGCTTTCAGAATATGTATGCTTAAACAAATTGTGTTACTCTGGCAACTTTCTACATTTATAAGGCC
This sequence comes from Protopterus annectens, assembly GCF_019279795.1. Lineage (NCBI taxonomy): Eukaryota > Metazoa > Chordata > Ceratodontiformes > Protopteridae > Protopterus > Protopterus annectens. The sequence continues at coordinate 816,401,033 of NC_056733.1, forward strand.
AATATTTAAATAAGGTCCCTAGTTTGGGCCCATTGTCCTCCCATTCTGACAACGTTTGAACAGATTTATTGCACTAAGAGATGGAGAGGTATGATTCTGAGATACAACTCTACTACATGTTCTGAGCACATATATGTATATATCTGTATATGTATAAATATCTATATCTCTCTATATATATTTGTGTATATATATATATATATATATATATATATATATATATATATATATATATATATATATATATATATATATATATATATATATAGGTTCATAGGTGTATACTAGGCTAATGAGCCTGGAGCCTTTAGAAGCCTAGCCTGTAGGATTACCCTGGCATGGTGTCACCCAACCTTACCTCACAGTGCCTCTGTCAAGTAGAGTCACTGGAGTGATCCCCGGGGTGGATTTTCTATTTTCCATCCACTCAACAAGATTTCTCTTGAAGAGGGCCAGGGAGGTGCTCTGCTTGACATGTATGGCAAATGCATTCAATAGCATGGGTACTCTCTGGGTTATGAACCTGTCCCTCCAGCATGTTGTGTTGATTGTGATAATGAGGTTGAGATCTGTGGAGTGTGTGGTGCGGAGGGATTGGGATTTCTCTAGCTCCAGCATTTCTAACAGAGCTGGGTCAGACAACTTTGTAAGTCAAGCAGAAATCACCTCTAAGTAGGCAATATGAGACAGAGAATAGTTGGAGTTTTTGGAGTCTGTCCATATAGGACAAGTGTTTAAGGCCTAGAATCCTGTTTGTGAGGTATTTTTGCAGCCTCTCCAGTTGTTGCAGGTGTCTAGTGAGGTACATGCCAAATGGGGCATTGTACTTGACGACTGGCCTAATGAGGGAAGAGTAAAGGGAGACAATGTCCTCTTTCTTCCTGGATGCAAAAGCCTTAGTAATGAGATGTGCCACATAGGACTTTCTGACCACAGTGGCAATATGGTGGTCAAGGGAGAGGTTGCTGTAAACCTGTGTTCCCAGATCTCTTATAATGCCTTCTGTGTTCAGGAGACTGCCATCGACGTGGTAAGTCATGGGAATTGCGTTTCTCCTAAAGGGGATGTTGACACATTTTTTTGTCATTGAGCTTATGGCCATGGTTCAGACACCAGTCATTGGACTCAGTGAGGCCTTTTTGTAAATTGTCAACATCATTTGTGAAGTTAATAATAACTCCCAACTTGCATTCATCTGCAAACTTTGTCAGTCAGAGTCCCTTCATGTTGCCCTGGACTTCAGAGATGAAGATACCAAACAGAAGAGGACCCAGGACCAAACCCTGTGGGACTCCACTCGTGACTAGTCAGCAGTCTGACTTGGAGTCAACTACTTTTACAGTGTGGGTTCTATCTGTGAGCCAGGTTGCAACCCACCTAGTGATATAGGGGTTGATGCCTAGTTTACTGGGTTTTTCCATGATTCCTGAGTGG
>NC_056733.1:816407466-816412466 GCF_019279795.1 Protopterus annectens
ATTTCTTGGAGGAGGCTACTTGGTGTATGTACTTATCTTGTTGTCATTTGCAGCCTTGGGGTTGGACAGTGGGTGTTGTACACAGTGTATAAGTACACCCTTCTTACAGCTATGATATACCTTTTCTTACCTGGCAGACCTGTGGAGGAAATTTCTGTTAACACTACCTGACTCTTTCTACACATATTCACAAATTCCTGAGTGAAAATATGCATACAGCTTACTACCACTCACAGGATTTGAACCGTGCCTGTTTGTGCATAACAGTAGAACAAAGTTTGTAGTTTATTAGCATGAGCTATTGAGAAATTGCTGTTTTTCATTTCACTGTTTTCTGCCTAATACTCTCTTGGTTGCATAATCTGACCCTGTAATTCTGACATTCATGCATGGCAGATAGTTCTTATACTGTGTATTCATACTTTGACATAGCACAGTCTGGAAAACACTGGTTAACACAACATTACTACTGAGGTATCAGATCTTTGTGCATTGAACATTTCATATAGTTAATCTCCTGTTTTACAACTCCACAATCTTTGTCAGATGAGCCTTGATTATTTAATGCTTTCAGAGCTATAGTTACTGTGCAGAAACTATACACATTTCTATTCATACCACAACATACCAAAGTAAACACAACCAGTCCAGGGCTTTGAGTTTTATTGACAGGTACTGACACTTTTATTGATGTATACCCTGTACATCAATATTACTCTGCTAATGTCTCATTTATTCAGTACAAACCATACCAATTTTTAAATACTGACAGGTGACATTCTACTCCTTTCTGTTTATTTGCCATGAATACTACAAGCTAGATTTGTACTCACCAGCCTAGCAGTGCAGCCTTAGCAGCCTGCTGGCATGGGCATCCATATTCGTGGCCCTCTCATCTGCAACTGTACAGGAGATAGCAAAACATTTATGAATACCTATCCATCACATACATAGGCTGGACTTTGGAAAACACTTATTGATACTGATACACACAGTTGGGAAATTCCCCACCTGTGCATCTTGGACTCACTGGTCGAAGAGCTCCCTCTTCCTATGCTTCAAGCCAGCAAAGTGGTGCCAGATGTGCTCACTAGTCCGAGGGATGCCAGTGGCACTGGTGAGGCCATGTGCGAGATTGTCCCAGAACTCCGCTTTGTATTGGCAACCCTGGTATTGGTCCTGCAGCAGTCTCCCTTCAGAGTTTTGTACTAGGAGTCCAACCATGACCCTGGACTCCTGAATGCCCCAGTGCTGCTTCTGAAAGTGCACACTTTCACCAACACCAGCCATAGTGTATGCAGTGATGAGCTACAACTGGTTATGGGCTGTATACCCACCTGTAAGTTTTAAATAGGGCTGATTTTCCAGACTTTGCCATGATTGGAGGGTTTTGAATATGCTGAGCTAAGCTAAGTGAAGGGCAAACCTGCTTAGCACAGATAGGCATTGCTTAAAGGGGTAGATGCTAAGCACTGCTTACCAGTGCGCAAATCCACTTAGCTGTGCTAATTATTGCTAAACACACAAATTTTAGCAATGCTTACTCAGCCTAAGCATAGCTGAGCACAATTTAGTGGTGTCCAGCTTTCATTTTATGGACTATCAGGATTGTGGGGTTTATTCCTTTTTAATGACATCTTATGATATGTATGTTTCCCTTGCATAACATCCCCCATGTACTTTCATTACATTATATTTTTTGTGGCTATACTGTATGGGACACGTGTTAATATGGGTGTTCACATCTGTACTACTCTGACACATCACATTTGGACATGCCACACTACCCTGGTTAACAAATATATATTATTCACTACCTATTTATCAAACATATACTTTTACTGCTGTTTTCACATATAAAAATTTATGGACTGCATTGTGGTTCGAACTGTGATTGACTGCATGTTAGATGAATGCTCTAACCACTACACTATCCTACTTTGGCTGTTTTGGCTGTATGTTTCTATTTAGCTCCTTTGGATGTTTAACGTATGCTATACACAGCTGCACGACATGCACAACCGCTTAGCTATGCCTAAACGTTATTGGGGATGGAAAAAAAATAAAATAAACAGTTTTTATTTTTATTTACTGCAGGGGTATGCACACCACTTTCTGAATGTTAAGGCAGGACAGCTGGATGACTGCATCATACATGGGGGAATCAGTTTACTGCTTACTTATTTGGCATGCCAGGATGTACACTGCCATACCATTCTGGATATTATGTGTGTTGCACCATTGTGGGGGGGCTATGCTTTTGTGTGTTTTGTCTGCGGACACTGTTATGTTATGATAACAGTGTCTGCAGACACTGTTACTTGCTTTGGGATTGCCATACGGCAATTCTAGAGTGCAGGGGACATGTGTGCTGTGTGAGCAATGCTTGTACACTCCCCCTGCACTCATACATGGCTCGTGTCTGTGTAGAGAATACAGCAGCGCGCCTTCATTAATATGCAAGGCATACTGCTGTTCTACACAGGCACGATCCGCTCCATGCAGAAATAGCACTATTCCTGCATGGAGTTTAATGAATCCAGGGGATAGTGTGTGAGATACTTTAAATCATTTTTTTTCTTTTGCTTATGTTGTTCATTCGCTCATACAGTTAGGAAAGGAACAGTTTTGTGAACTGACTTTTGAAAGTTTTGAACTGGTGGCTTCCTTTTTTAAAAGCTACAAACCAAGCAACATCTGTATTCATGGACTGAGTAAGTTTTTTGTTTTAACTATACCTATTTTCAAATAGAAATTGACTGTGCAATTTAGAAGTGATACTTTAATTGGAATGGAAGTACATAATTATTTTTCTAACTGCTGTAAAACAGCCCATGGTTTATGTAAAAATATTTGATGAAATAAGTATATAGACTGGGGCTATGAAAATATAAGTAACATTGCTAGAAGTACATAAAAAAAGAAATGCACATTCCTCATGGAATAAATGTATTGTATGAAAGAGGCATACTCCACTGTGTAGGGGAGCCTAAGAAGTGTTTCTTTGTGGGGATTCCTCGCACCTTAACTCCTACCCAAAGAGGCAATGTCAACATTGTAGCCAATTTGGTCATAATATTTAAAATTGTGTTATAGACTGTTTTAAATGTGGAGAGAAAGGGTGGCATGTGTTGTTTGACTGTGATACTTTGATAGCTGATGGTAATAGTTAGCAAAGGAGAGGATAAGGACACCATGCAGGGCAAATATTATAATGCTGATAGTACTGGCCCAGAAAACATGTTTGGTAAAGCAGAAGAGGAATGAGGAAATATTATTAGTAGGAGAGTTAAAAATGGAAAAAGAAAATCTCATAGAAAAAAAAGACTTGAAAAAGGTAAAGAGAGGCGGTAGGAAAATTTTGTCTATTAATATTAACCGTGCTCTGAGTGATGTCAGATGATTCTCTTTTATACATTAGTGTAACACACTACGTAGTGAAATCATATGTTTTTTATATGTTTGACAGTTAATTACACTTCAAAGTCAGCACACAAATGTATTAGGGAAGGAGAATAGTTTGGAGCATGTGACTAGACAAATGCTTTGGCATTGAAGTTTTATTTGGATCTTCTGATCTACTCATTTTAAATACAGAGATAATACACCTTGATAGACTTCTGCTGTTGAATTGAAAAGTTAAAATGGAAATAATAAGATTAATAGTAATTTATACTAGTACTAATGCTGAAGATAGAGACGATAATTTTACAATGCTATTTTTTATCTGTTTTGCTGTTGTTTACTGGGTTTGCCCATCTGGTTTTAGTCAGAAACCTCTTTTCTGCTCAGACCAAGGGAGAAAGTTCTAACATATTGCAATCATGTTTAAGCAGACATTCTGTAATATATGCAAACAGACACTAAGTAATGTACATAGACAGTTTACACATACATAAGCTAATTAGATTGCAGTCATATAAAATAAAAAAAAAATATTACAACGTAAAAGGTGTTTACACATTTAGTAGATGTGAACATTAAACATTTGAAAAGGTGTGTTAGTAAATTTGTCAGATAGATATTCAATCTTGTGATAAGTGATTAGAAATTGAAAGAAATGGAAATGAGGGAAGGAACTTAGTACAGCAGAAAATATTAATATTGTAGTTAAGAGGAGGGGTATTAAGCAACTTTAGAGACAATTATATATATTGTTATCAAAAGGTTTATATTAGATGCATAGAATTAGGGTGGTGAGCAATGCTGCAAAACTATGTACAAGGCTGGGAGCTGCTAGTAAAACTTTTTGGGTATTGGAAAGGACTGGTTGTTGAGCATAGGATTCTAAGTGAAAAGAAATGGTTTGGCAAGACGCCAAACTGAAAATGACAGCTATAAAGAAGCAGATCCATTGATTTGAAAGGTGAACTTTGATAAGTTTACATTCTGAATGGCTTTCAATGGTAGTGTGATGTGGTCCCATAATTTAGCTGCACTGTTTGAATACAGAGAGTCACCTGCAGCATTAGATAATTTGGTTATTGTTATTGGTGATTTTTCACTAGAACATAGAATTCTATTGGAGGACTAGTACTGCATTAAGTTTTTAATGCCTAGACATTTTGTTGGTTTATAGGCAAGTCTGCATTGTAGTTAGTTGAGAATGAGTTGTGTGACGTGGTAGATCTAACCAGTTTAATTCACCAAGTGCTAGGCAGTGGTATGGTCAATTATTCTGGTTTACAGCAAATTTGGCTATTTTAATATAACATTGCTGAAGTTTGGATAGTTGTGAGACTTGAAGGTTAGTGTAGATTGAGACAGCATAGACGAGAGATGGCAGTAAGAAAGTAGAGGCTAGTTTGTCTTCTGGCCATGTCAGTGAGGTATGTTTTTGTTCTGTATAATGTACCCAGTTTTTGATGAGGTTTTTTTTTTTTTTTGCTTTAACCATGTGTGATATACAGTGATTAAATTTCAACAGGTCATCTGTGACAACATCCAGTCATTTTTTGTGTTTTACTTGTCCTGCTGTGGTGGTGTTGACAGAGGTGATA